>NC_085006.1:5850000-5880000 GCF_963854185.1 Sardina pilchardus
GAGACACGTGTGCTTAATCATGATCTGTAGTTTCACTTCCCAGTTTTCTGACCGTAGATTGATTTTCGTCCACACAAATGCGAGAAATTCCACTATGAAAACCACACACACACACACACACACACACACACACACACACACACACACACACGTTCAGTCACATCAGTAGACAACAGTGAGAGTTGAGTTGATATTTTAGATCTGTGTTGGTTTCTGCTAGCCACCCTGATAGGTTGCCGAGAATTGTATGCATGCGTTGTGTTCGGAACATGGTTTGTTTTTGTCTGTGTGTGTTTGTTTGTGTGTGTGTGTGTGTGTGTGTGTGTGTGTGTGTGTGTGTGTGTGTGTGTGTGTGTGTGTGTGTGTGTGTGTGTGTGTGTGTGTGTGTGTGTGTGTGTGTGTGTGTGTGTGTGTGTGTTTGTGTGTGTGTGTGTATGTGTGTGTGTGTGTGTGTGTCTGTGTGTCTGTGTGTGTGTGTGTGTGTGTGTGTGTGTGTGTGTGTTGACTGCCCATGGGAAAAACAGCTTGTTCAGGACACATTGAGCCTAAACGTTGTGTACTGCGCAATGTGTACTGTTGCAGAACAGCTTGTGTGTGTGTATATATGGGTTTTCCAGTCTGCAATGAGGGGAGTGTAGGGAGGAATTGGATATGGGGGCATTTTGGTTAGGTGGGGGCAGCTAGCAAGCTGAAGTTGTTTGCACGTTGGTCTTGGCCTCACTAATGGGAAGTTTTATGTGTCCAGCTTGTTTGTTGCGTGTGTGTGTCTGAGGTTAATGTGTGTGTGTGTGTGTGTGTGTGTGTGTGTGTGTGTGTGTGTGTGTGTGTGTGTGTGTGCTTTTGTATCAGCTGCACCTCTCACTTGAGAGAATGAGAATGTGAGAATGCAACGTCGACATTCTTTTCTGTGTGTTTGTGTATCTTAGCCCACACAGTTCACATTTACAGAGGTGGACATTCTTGGCTTGGTGTTTTTGTTTGTGTGTGTGTGTGTGTGTGTGTGTGTGTGTGTGTGTGTGTGTGTGTGTGTGCGTGCGTGCGTGCTAAATCTGGCAGCATTTGACCACTCCTGAGCATCTATCTGTGACTCAGTAGTGCAGGTTAGTGGTGCTGTGAGCTCAGGCTGCTTTTCAAAGTGTAATAGTTTTGTTCAGTTTGTCTTCAGTTCTATTTCTGCTCCTCACTTCTGTTCGCGACGTTCCTCCTCTCTCTTCTCAGATCTTCATTCGGCATATCATGTCTCTGTTCAGCCGGCTAGTTGGTTTATTTAATACACACATACACACACTTCCTGACACACACACACACACACACATACACACTCTTTCTGGCACTCTCTCTCTCTCTCTCTCACACACACACACACACACTCACACTCATGTGCCAGCTGTAGAAATGACTTGTTTCATTCCGTGTCTCCGTGGAGAAGAGCACACAGTCTGTGTGAGTGTGTAACTGTCACTCCTGGTTGTGCCTCATACATGTTTGATCCCACCATTAAGCTCAATCTGCTCTGTTCTGCTGGAGTGCCCGGACTGTGCTTCAGCACACAGCCAGGACGTTCAGTCAGCTCAATGCCATACAGCCTACACACTCTGTCTGTGTGTGTGTGTGTGTGTGTGTGTGTGTGTGTGTGTGAGGGGTCGGATTGTTCAGTGTCTTGGACAGCTGAGGGCCGTTTCATTCACAGTGCCCGGGCACAGCAGACTTTGTTCCCAGCGTCTGTCTGCTGCTCCACAGGGCTGGGTGCTGGCACTGGCAGTGCCTGTGCTTGTTGACTAATGAAACATGCCACTGGCAGGAACACTCGGGAGCTGCACTGCACAACACAGCACAGCACCCCACTCCTCTCACAGCTCCCCCTCAGTCCCAGCACCACTCTAGCGTTTGGAAAGATACCCTTCTGTTTGACAATATCTGTCTATTTTATTTTATTTTATTTCGGATTTCTTTCCATCTTTCTGTCTTTTCTTTGTCTGTTTTCCCTTTCATCATCCTTTTTTTTTAAACACGCAGTTGCTTTGTGCCTCAGAAGAAGCCCTTAGTTCACTCTTTTGATGTGCTGCTGTGCCAGGCACGCTGCTCTGGGAGATATATGACACGGGGAGGTCACAGTGCTCCAAGGTCATCTGTAATGCTCTCGTGTAAAAGATCTTTTACACACACACACACACACTCACTCAGACAGATACACACACACACACACACACACGCACACACACAGACAGGGGAGGGATGGGTTAATGCTTGTGGTCAGCCCCCAGCCTGGCCAGACTTTTGACCCCTGACCCCAAATCCTCTTACGCCGGAGCACAAGTGTGATCGATCCCTCGCTAATAGAGAGGCCAGTCCACGCCATGCCGCCCAGGATGACCTACTAAAAGCATGGGTGGTCAGGCTGGGCACGCACGGGCTGGATTTGTGACTGAGTGAGTGAGTGTGTGTGTGTGTGTGTGTGTGTGTGTGTGTGTGTGTGTGTGTGTGCAGTGTGGGGTTTAAGTGGGGGTTGATGTGTGGGTAGATGGGAGGGGGGTGGGCATGGCAGGGCAGACTTTTTTCCTCAGCAGAGTACTTACAGTAAACCTGAGTGACTGTCTGGATGTGTGTGTGTGTGTGTATGAATCATCATCGTCATCACTGCCGTCATCATCTCTGTGTATTTATCTTGTATATGCCCGTGTGTGTGTGTATTTGTGTATGTGCGTGCTTATATATACAGTATGTGTGTGTGTGTGTGTGTGTGTGTGTACTCCTCACTGACTGACTGGCCTCTTCCTCCCCCAGGGGCCGGGTGTTCACGCTAGACTTCAGCGTGATGAGAGTGTCCGACCCCGAGTTCGATCAGGTCAGACGCCTGTCCACGCCCTCGTCCTCCGCCCCCAGTGCGCCGGCCACACCTGCCCCCCCCACCCCCACCCCCACCCCCAGCTGCCTCACCGTCTGGAAGTACTACTGCCGAGACAACTTTGGCTGGAGGGAGTATTCCGAGGTAAGAGTCGCGTCTGTATGGGCCGTGTCTGCCCTCCAAAACACTCTGCCCACACACACAAAAATAAGAAGATGGAGATTACGGGCTCTCCATGGAGCCCAAAGGCTCCGGAGTCACTGGCTGGGTCAGAAATGGTGTATTAGCACACATTTACACAGTTCAAAAGATCAGGCTGGTTTCCTTGTCACGCAAGGTGTTTGTGTGCGGGTGTGAGTGTGTGCGTGTGTGCGTGTCTGGGTGTGTGTGTGTGTGTGTGTGTGTGTGTGGGTGTGTGTGTCTGAAATGTTTGAAGATTTAGCTCTTGAATCTCCCCATTCAGACAGGGACGTGTTGTGTTCCTCCCACAGACGTCCACAATGTGAGCGTTGCATAAGTGTTCTCCGTGAAACAAAGCTATTTATGCCCTCAAATCTGCCCTGATGGATACATTCTGACCCGCTCGCGCTTTTTGTTCCCTTTTTCAGGAAGTCATTTAGAAACACCAAGTGAATGAGAAAGTGCTGTGATTTCTCATGATTCCTTATATTTTCTCCCCCCCTCTCTCTCTCTCTCTCTCTCCCTCTCTCTCTCCCTCCCTCTCTCGCTGTAGCCGGTGGTGCGCCTGATCGAGGAGGCGAGCGGCCGGGGGCTGAAGGAGGTGCGCTTCATCACGCTGCAGAATCAGTACATCCTCAACATCCGCGAGGGCTTCCAGCAGAATGCCGTCTTTGGCTTCCGCCGGCAGATCAAGAAGCGCCCACTCTTCCTCTCCGCCGTCATGCTCACGCCTTACCTACAGTGAGTACACACACACGCACACACACCACATTCATCTATAACACAAACACACATGAATACACCGGACTTACACATGTGTAGATATATAGATTGGAAATAAACACGTGTATACAAGCCCCCCATTTTCTTCAACACAAAATCACAGCACAATAATACTTTCCTCCAGAGAGGCATTAGTCAGGGTGTGTGAATCCACAAATGACTGGGTACAGAGAGCAACATGTGCTTTAGTTACTCAGTAGCTCTCATCATCAAGTTCAACCAACACCTTTGTCCTCTGAGCAAACCACCCATCTGCATCCCAGAGCAAACACTGTCTTATGACCCTCACACTGAGACAGGGGGGGAGAAAGGGCCTGAGACAAAGGAGGCAGCAGATGTGGTGAGGAAGAGAGAGAGAGAGAGAGAGAGAGAGAGAGAGAGAGAGAGAGAGAGGGAGAGAGGGAGGGAGAAAGAGAGAAAGAGAAAAAAAACATTGGAGGAAAAGTTCAAAATGAGTTCCAGACGCATTGTGCTCGGCGACTGCAAGAGAAACGTGACTGTTTGCGGTGGAAAGCTGTGGGCTTTCACCACGCGAGTCAAGCTTTTTTTTCCACCTAGTTTGACTCCACCAGTCGCCGGGGTCTGGTGACTCTCCGTCTCTCGCCAGCATCTCTCCTGGAGTCTTAGCCATATTTCTGGCGTGGGGGATTATATTTGGAAATGAGATATTTCCTTGAAAGTCGGCTACAGCTGGCCGTACTGCTGAGTTTACACTGGGCTCTTAGACAGTGCTTGCCATGTTAATCTGTGTTGCGGTGAGTGTGTAGGGTAAACTGAGCTTGCGTTAGGGGAGGTGAGGCTGCGCTCTCCCCCATCATGTTGCTCCTGTGCCGGGGCACGGGCCCCCACCTCACCCCGCCTCACCCACGCTGCTGCTGGATGTCTGGCTGACAGGGGACACGCTGTCCTGAGCAGACGGCGGTGGAAGTCGTTAGACTGGCATTGACAGCGTGCAGAGCAGGCGCGGGGGCCGAGCGCTCGTTGGGTCAGATAAATCATTCGCGTCTCTCGCTACACGGAGACAGCAGCAGCCGCCCCGGCTGCGTTGCAGTCGGCGGCCCCGCGAGCTCCGAGAACGTCTGTGCGTCGGCTTCACCTCCAGCGCGTACCTGAGAGAGCTGCCCACATCGCTTTCGCTTTTAGCGCTCTCGGTCGCTCGCCACTTTCAATTTGACTGGGTTTTTTTTTTTTTTTCGTCTCGTTCTGACGTGCGCTCCTTTTCCGGCCGTCTTTCGTGGAGTCGTGCAGCGGAACAGAAGCCCTGTTGTCACCTCGTCACCTTGAGCAGGGGAGGGCGAGCGAAATGAGGCCAGGCCGCGGGTCGAGCCCCGAGCCAGATGGCATCGGGGGTGAGACGCGCCGACTCCTGGAGTCCTGTGCCCCTGCCAACTGGCCGATCACATTTAAAGGACACACACACAGAAGAGAGAGAGACAGAGAGACAGAGACAGAGAGAGACCGGGAGGCTTAGCGTTAGCGTGCAGTGGTGATATATTTATATTCATCCGATTGTTTTACCTGGGAGCCAGCCCCGTGACCTTGGTGCTACAAGTGATTTATTTTGTTTACCTTCAGAGTTGTTATTCTGATGATAAGTGGTCCACAGTGCACAGCGGACTGTCCAAAAAGCTTTTTTTCCTATGGAAACTATTCTGAAAATTGGTGGCTTTTTGACACCTTTGACACACAGTCTGTCCTCCCCTTATGTTTTACTGCTGTCTCCCTTAGTGACTATACACCCACACACAATTCACTTCACACACAGCTGTTTGTGTAGACAGCTCCTAAATCCCTTGTGCTCTCTGCTCCCTCTTTAGGACACTTGGTGGCCTGTCGTCATTGGAGACGTCCACGTCCCTCCCGCTGTCGCCCACCTCGGTGGTGCCGCCCAAAGTGTTCCCCGAGACGTGGTTACCCATGAGCCCCAGCCTGGACTACCTGCAGGTGCCCGTCTCGCGCGAGGACCGCAGCTACCGCACCGTCTACAGCCTCTTCCACAAGACCGTGTCCGAGACCCGGTTCCGCATCCTCAAGATCATGCGCGTGCAGAACCCTTTCCTCTGGGAGAAATACAAGAGGTGAGTGGCTCACAGACAGGGCAAAACATGGCCGCCGGCCCCTCTTGCTTTAGCAGAGACAATAGTGGCATTGATGCTAGTGTTTGTGCTGCTGCTGAAAGTAGTCTCTGTATGACTAGTCTTTAGTCGCTGTAATTGGGTTGAGGTTTGTTTTGCTACACGGTACACTTTGTGCTAGAACGCCACCGCAACAACGGTCCTCGCTGATGTTTCAGTGTGACAATAACAGGTGTTCTGTGTGCGTGTGTGTGTGTGTGCGTGTGTGCGTTATCTTGTGGTGGTAAAAGGTGCCGTTAGCAGCGATAGCGAGTGAGCATGGCAAATGAGGGAGCACCCACAAAGGAAACAGCAGAGGTCAAGGTTTTTGTGACAGCATTGTTGTTGTTGTTTTTGTTTTAAATAAGCCATTGCCATGGCAACACCTGTCTCCCTCACAGCTGAGGAGGAGGGCGAGACGGCGAGAGGTGATGAGTCAGGTTTAGCAGTGGGCTTTAAAGATGAGTCACCCGGGGACTCAGTCACACTGTGTGTGTGTGTGTGTGTGTGTGTGTGTGTGTTTGTGTGTGTGAGAGCGCGTAGGTGCAGATGCGACTGCTTCTATGTCTACTGTGCGAGGCTGCCAGGTTAGGATTTAAGATCGGGGTTTGGAGATTGCAGTGTCTAATATCCGTGTACCTGCCAGAGCTTGCTTGCTTGCAGTGCTGCTAGACCTGCCAGCCACAGCTGAGCTGAGCACAGAGAGAGACAGAGAGAGAGAGAGAAAGAGAGAGAGAGAGAGAGAGAGAGAGAGAGAGAGAGAAAGAGAGAGAAAGTGAGTGAAAGAGAGAGAGAGAAAGAGAGAGAGAGGGAGAGAGAGAGAGAAAGAGAGAGAGTGATGTATGAGCGCTCCTGACTCACAGATAGCTGCAGGGCCACAAGAGAGCTCAGGGGCTCAGCAGAGCCGTGTGTGTGTGTGTGTGTGTGTGTGTGTGTGTGTGTGTGTGTGTGTGTGTGTATGGGAGATAATAGAGACAAGCATAGAGTTACACAGAGAGAGACAGAGATGGAGACAGAGAGGCAACAGGAGCTGACTGTGGCCCAGTAGCAGTGGGTCACTGTGTCCTGACAGGCTTTGTGGTGTGTGTGTGTGTGTGTGATATAGAGAGAGAAAGTCCCTGCCTTTGTGTGTGTGTGCGTGTGCGTGTGTATGAGTGTGTGTGTGTGTGTGTGTGCGTGTGTGTGTGTGTGGCTAGTGGGTCAGAGGAGGTCAGTCCGCTAGGGTTGACCACAGAGTCCAGTGCAAAGCCCTCGAGCCATTAGACCATAACTAATGCTGATTCACATCTCCCCGTGATCCATCTCTTCAGCACAAACACACCCACCCACACACACACACACACACGCTCTCTCTCTCTCTCTCTCACACACACACACACACACACACACACACACACAGCCCCCTGTCTCTAGTGTGCCAGTCTGCAGTCCTCTTCCTCCTTTTGTAGTTTCTCTTTCCAACTCGGACAGAATTTAGAGAACAAGGGGAACAGCACATCACTGACTGTCATGGCACGTTCTGGAACAGCACAGCCAAGAGGATGACAGAATGTTCTGGACTTTGTTCCGGACTCTTTGTTTCTCTTCTCTGTTTTGAAACCTCTCAGCGGAGAGAGTCTCTCAGTTCTTTGTGGTGTTGATGGAGTGTGAATCCAGGGAAAAATCTGCTGCCAGGTGCTTTTAGGGAACTGACCACTGTTCTTATCTCATAGTTGAGGCTATGCCACACAATAGCACTAACACTTCCTGTTTTGTTTCTCTCTCCCCCCTACAGGAAGAAGGAGTATATGTCCCGGCGCATGTCGGAGATGGACCGTATGCTCAACGAGCGGCACCTCTTCCACGGCACGTCGGCGGACGTGGTGGAGGGCATCTGCAAGCACAACTTTGACCCGCGCGTCTGCGGCAAGCACGCCACCATGTTCGGCCAGGGCAGCTACTTCGCCCGCAAGGCCGTCTACTCGCACAACTTTGCCAAGCGCTCGCCCAAGGGCAAGCACTACATGTTCCTGGCCAAGGTGCTGACGGGCAAGTTCACGGTGGGCAACCCGTCCATGCGCCGCCCGCCGCCGCTCAACCCGCGCGACCCCTCCAGCGACCTGTTCGACTCGTGCGTGGACAACTGGATGGACCCGCAGATCTTTGTCATTTTCAACGACGACCAGAGCTACCCCTACTTCATCATTCAGTATGAGGAGGTGTCCAACACTGTGGCCATCTGAGCAGCCCTGCCTGAGCCTGCCTGAGCCTGCCTGAGCCTGCCTACCTGCCTGCCTGCCTGCCTGCCTGAGGCACACAGGACTGTGGACTAGAGGGGGCCGAGGGGACTGTCTGGAAAGAGGCAGTGGACAGTGGGGACAGTAAAGAGGGACAAGAGACTTGGAAATCCCAGCTCCATGCCATACGCGCCCTTTTAATTTCACCTTACAGAGGGGTGTGTGTGTGTATGTATGTATGTACTGTATGTAAGTGTGTGTACGTGTGTAAGACCGTCTCATCACAGCTTCCCTGCTCTAGCTGGATAGAGGAGTGTGTGTGTGTGACAGTGTTTGACCAATAAGCCAATGACTGCTCAGATAGAAGCACAACGATGATTGGTCATAGCTGCGATATCAGCTTTCGGTTTCCTAAAGCTTGCTGTGCTCATTTCAGCTAAACCTAGTGCCTGTCCATGCCACGCCATGCCTAACATGCCACTCTTTGTGAGGTACAACAATAGAATTATTGTCAACAAAACAGTAGTAACAGGAAGTTCAGTACTTCTCAAAGTAGACTATAGATTTGACTGTGCACAGGCTCTCTTTGCATCTGTGAGAACTTGTTCCAGTTATGCTGGTAGAGGTGGTAAGGAATGGATATTGGATCACACTGAAGCTACATGAAAATGTGAATGAACAAAAGTACATATGCCAACCAAAAAGAGGAATTGCCTTATGATTCTATCAGCTTCTTCTATTACTTGACTGCATAACCTAAATTATATAAACTAACAGTAGTTGATGATAAATTGATTGGTACCACACCAAGGTACATTAAGTTCAGAACGGCATGTCTGGCTTTAGCCACTTTTCTAACCACTAAGGTGACCATATCAGGAAGCACCATAGTAGGAAGGCCAGTGGATTTACAGTCCGGAACAGCTTGTAAATATTAAGCTCTCTCAGCAATCAAGCTAATTAATGCTAGCCTGGAGGATAGCTTAGCTAACAGTACTAGCAGCTGTCTCATGCTCAGACTCTGAGCTTGCTACACTTGTAGACGTTGTCACTGTAAGTTATTTTGCTCTTCTCTGCTGGGTAGAGAAAGAAGACGTATGCGTTGCACATCCAGCGTAGTATCCCAGTTCATTTCTCCTCAGCAGTTGTCTGTGAAGTTACTAGTAGCTTTCTGGTAGAGGCTGGCTGTCTATTGGCTTGACATATTGGTTGAACACATTCAGAGTGAATGAGTGTGTATGAGTGTGAATGTTAAGCCCACCCCATCCATTCGAAGGCCTCAGTGTGTTGGATAGGCTGCTGTTCATCCAGTGGCTTTAGGCTGTGTGCAAATATGTGTCTTGTAAGTGGCCAGGACTGTGTGTGTGGTTGTGTATGTGTGTGTGTCAGTGTGTGACTGTGTGTTGGTGTGTGTGAGAATGTGTGTGGGCTCACGTCAGTGCAGCAGATATTTGGACCCTTTGGTGGCTTGTCCTATTTGGACTGGATCCTGTTTGTGACCGTGAAGTTTTTGTTTTTCCTAAAAAGAAAAAGAAAAAAAGACTTACCTCTCTTTTTCATCCCATTGTCCACATACGCTTTCCACATTTTGTGAGAGAAATTGTACATATGTTCTCCTTGTTTATATTTCAACTGTGTGCCTTTTGTTCATAAATAAAATGTTTATTTATGTTAGTTAATGTTACATTGAATAAATAAAGATGTAAAGAGAATTTTCGAAAATAGACTGTTCCTGATCTTTGAGTAGGCAAGTGAACGTCTGTGTGTGTGTGTATGTGTGTTTGTGTGTGTGTGTGTGTGTGTGTGTGTGTGTGTGTGTGTGTGTGTGTGTGTGTGTGTGTGTGTGTGTGTGTGTTCTGGTGGTGGGGGGTGCGTTTACATGTGCGTGTGGTTCCTGGGTTACATCACTCGCCAAGATTAATGCCCTCTCACACCCAGCTTATCGTCGTGACAACCGAGTGCTTTGATGACAGGGCTCCTCCCCCAGGCCACTTGATCCTTCAGAAATATGCTTCCCTTGATGATTACTTCCTTGGTCTCGTCGCCATGGTAACAGAGTGTTCGGCGAGTGAGTGAGTGAGTGAGGGTGCTGGGTTATCGGCCGTGGCCAGAGCCTGAGTGTGCTGATGAGCTGAACTAGTTTCCAGCGGTGGGGCTGGTGTCAGATCTGACTCCCCACGGGAACTCGGCTCCTCCTAGCCTGAGAGACAGCTGAAGCATTAGTCAGGCTTCAGGTTGATATGTGGCGGCTGAACTTTAACCCACATTCTCTTTCTCGCTGCGCTGGCAAGGTGAGTCACCGGATTTCCAAATAGGTAGGGTCACTGCTATCTGCTGAGCGCAAGACTAGTTTTGCTTTGCGTTTTCTTTATGTCCGCGTGTTTCTCGCTCACGCTACTCTTTCTTTCTGTGTGTCTTTCCTTTCGAAAGAAAATAAATCCCCTTTTCCACTCTGTCACACCCCAGCCACCCCCCATATGCATACTTACACGCACACACACACACACACGCACACACACACACACACCCTCTGGGTGCAGGGCTCCTGAGCTCCGTGCTTAATGAATCCCAGAGCTGTGTGGAGCTGGCAGCAGAGAAACACCCTTCCCAGGCCGCAGCCAGCAGGCAGGGCAAACACAGCAAACAGCAGCCCTCCGCCTTCTCCCTCAACCCCCCATCTGCCTGCCTCCCTCCCTGATCCTCTCTTCATTGGGCTCCTTCTCTTTCTCCTCCCTCCTCCCTCTCTCTCTCTCTCTCTCCCTCTCTCTCTCCTCTCTCCCAGTGCTGTTGTGTTTTTTTGTGGACCGTGATGATTGTATGTACAGCTTTCATTGGTCTGACTTATTTCACTTGAGTCAGAGAGTACTTTGCGTTGATATATGTGTGTGTCAGCGTGTGTGTGTGTGTGTGTGGAGAGAGAGAGGCTAGATGAGAGAGCGTAATGTGGCCGCTTGTTGAGGATTCGTGGTCGGGGAGCTTTTTGATGTGTGGAGACTGAGCTCCCTTCGTGACTTTTTGAAGCTGCGTGCGTGTCTGTGCGCCTTGTGTGCTGGCAAGATAATGCAGGTTGCCCCCTCTCTTAACTCTCATCTCTCCTCACACTCTCTCTCTCTGGAACACACTCCACCACTCTCTCCCCCCTCTCTCTCTCCCTCCCTTTCTCTCACCCCCACCCCATTCTCTCTCTCTCTTTCTCCCTCCCTCCCTCCCTCTCTCTCACCGCACTCCATTCTCTCTCTCTCTCTCTCTCTCTCTCTCTCTCTCTCTCTCTCTCTCCTGGAAGGCCTCTCCCACCGCCATGCAGCAGGCAGGCAGGAGTGCTGTTTGTCTGCCTGACTGCCCTCGTGGAATTATCACTGGCATACAGCCGCAGCCGTCTGTGAGCCGGGGAGTGCAGGGGAGAGCAGAGAGGGGCTGGGACTGGGCCTGGAGGAGGGGTAGGAGAATGGAGCCACTGCGATAGAGAGAGAGAGAGAGAGGTGGAGGGGAGGGAATCTTTTGAGGAAAGACGATTGACTCGGAGCCACTGGGGTGTGAACCTAATACGGGAAACCTTATGAATAATTGATCTCTAATAATTGATTTTTTTTCCGCGGGAAAAAATATTGACAGGGCCAAATCCCTCCTCATATTACCCCAGTCCTCCTCTCTCTGTTCCTCTCCACAAATCCCCAAAGACAGCACCTGTCTTTGCCTTAGTTGGCGAGGACAGACCTGAAAATGGAGGGTCTGTCTAAGGAACTTTGTCCCAGGAAGTGCGCTTGGTTACCGACTGATATGCCAGTTGTTCTCCTTGTTTTGAATTATTTACTGTTTACCATTCTGAATATTTGAATGGCATTATTGCGAGGTGAACGCAGCGTTGCGTGGCTGTGTCTGTTTGGGTATGCCTTGTCTTGCTCTTGCTCTCATTTAAGTGGTGTTTGTTTTAAGAGCTCTTTAGCCGTTTTTCAGAAGGCAGACTTGAGGGTAAGGCCAGGACTAGGGAGTGCCCGCTCTGCAGCTTAGCTCGAAGGCTTCAATCCCCGTACTTCCTGCCTCGGCCTCAGCTCCATATTGCCTCGCAACGACACCCCAGCTGCAACCAATGAACATTCCAGGCCGCTTTTTCCATCATTTCAAATTTCTGCCATAAGCCCTTAAGAGCTACGGGGGCGGGTCCAAATATGGGCAGGATTGTGGAGATGAACTCGCCATGACCTTTCAAGTGGCCCATGCCGCATGACCTCCTCCAGCCACACTGCCCTGAGGAAGGGGCCTGAAGAATGGCCTTCCTTTCTTCTCTTGGAGCACGCTTAAGCTGGCCGTTTTCATTTTCTTTTTTTTCCCTCTCGCTCGTCTGTTTTGTTTCTTTAATTGTCGTCCCCTCTCTTCTCTTCTCCTCTCTGCTCTTGTCCGCTGTGTTCCTCTGGAGGGTGCAGGGCGCGAGGAGCCGAACTGGCCCTGGCCTCCCCCGTCCGCTCACTGCCTCCCCGGCCGCCTGTCATCTTCTGTTCTTCTAATTGGGTTTCAGAGGATTTCAGGGCTGGTGCAGTGGGGTTGGCGGCGGGGTGGTACATGGGCTGGTGGTGGTGGTATTGAGGAGGGGCGGGGGGGCAGTTTTCCAGGAATGGCCTCATTAGAGGGGCTGAAAACCTGATAAAGATCAAAGCGGGCGTGAACATTTAGAAAAGGATCGGACTGATCAGGGGAAGTGCTGACCTTTGCTGATCCGTCGTGCCCTGCCCGCAACCTGCGGCCAGCTCCGGGTCTCATTGTTCTGCCAGTGAGTGAGAACACGTCCAACCCTCTTTTGCTTTCCATCTATCTGCCTCTCGCCCGCCGATTGGTGCACACACACTGTTTTACTTAGGCATAGAAGAGTCTCAAGAGAGATACTCGAGAATAAAAAGAGAGATTCTAGCGCTTTCCACGGAAGTGATCTGCTTTTCCCAGAGGAGCCACTAGCCGTGTGAGGCTCTGGAGGCCTTTGTGGGAGGTTTCTGGGTGTTCCATACAGTATGTCCCACACAGGAAGGAGCTTTGCTGGAAGAGTTCAGTCTCAGTGTATACAGGTGGAATTAAAGCAAAGAGGCAGGAAGGGGTTCAGTTCGTGCACCTCCTCAGAGCCTAAAGGATTAGAGTCCTCTCACACACATGTGGTATGCCTACACACACACACACACACACACACACACACACACACACTCTCACAAACACACACACACAAACACACACACACACACACACACACACACACACACACACACACACACACACACACACACACACACACACACACACTCTGGCACTCTCATGTGCACATGTGAACTAAATACACAATCTCAGATCAAACGTCATCCCTGACTTCAAACAGATAGAACAGAATGCAATATGCGTCGTTGATGGAGTTCACATAGTGTGTTTCTGATTTACCCGACCACTCTGAACGTTTCAGTCTTGCTAGGCATTTCCGCTTCAAATGAACTGAAAGTCCGTTGACTGCGGATATACCTGTACGACTTCAATGTGTTATCAGTTACAGAGGTAAACGTCAGGTCCCATCTGGGCCCTGGTTTATGAACGGAAAAAGTGAAAGCCCTATCAGATCTGGCTTCTACAATAAGGGGGAAAAGATCCCGTTCTCTCCCCAGAGGAGGCCCCATGCTGCTACCAAACTCCCTCCGGACTCCAATTTGCTTAGTGACTTCACTGCTGAGAAAGAGAGAGAGAGAGAGAAGTTAGGGAAAGAAAACAGAAAAAAGAAACTGCAACTGAAGTAAATAATCATCAAGTCTCTCTGCTCAGGGTAGCAATCGGTGGTTAAAAAGGATAATGAGAGAGGTATTTACAGTATATAAAAAACAATCATTCGCGGGGCTGAAGTTTGTTCCCCTTTCTCCCGTCACCTACAGTATTTCCTCTGCAGAGAGGAGAAAGTGGGGGGAGCTGGGATACGCTGGGTGCCCAGAGGGAGGTGGGGAGGAGGAGGAGAAGGAGGAGTGTGTAAGGAGGGAGGGGGGCGAGGTTGGGGACGAGGGGAGGGGGGGGGGCAAGCGTACGTGCCGCACAGCGTGAAGCTTTTCAGCGGAGAAAAGGTGGAGAATAGGGAACAGGATGCTCGGCCCTTGAGGAATGCGTACACTCCAGTGATATGTGAATGAGTGAGCCAGTGTGTGTGTGCGTGTGTGTACTCATCCCGCCCAGTCCCAACCCAGTGATTACACAAGCAGGGAGGAAGAATTAGGGAGAGAGAGAGAGAGAGAGAGAGAGAGAACCACAGAGAAAGAAAAGAGAAAGAGAAAAAGGGAGGGAGGGCTAGAAAGAGGGAAGGGGAAGGGGAACATGAACAACTTGAGCTACTTCTCATTTGGTGCAGAGCCTTGGAAAAGAGATCCTTGTCTGGGCTGAATTAGAGAAACAGGGTGTCAGATTACATCACCATTCCAGTGCACTCTGTTCAGTAAGCAGCCTCGTACACACTCATGGAAGCAGGCTTCAACACTGAGCCACCATGGGACACACACACATGAACACACACACACACACACACACAGGTACATGACTACAGCCATGACAACCAACTGGAAACCAAAACAAGCTCACAACGGAGTGGACAGGCATTTCCTGCGTGCATGAAACGTATTTTGTACTTCCCACATTAGCACTTAGTCACAGAGACAGGCCTATACATTAGCCCTGCCGTCTGACACAGCTGCTTCTGGTTCCTTTGCCCTTGAATCGGGCCTGAGTCATTACTGGGGCACTACATCACACATTCATTCCACTAGCAAATAAATTCCACAAAGTGCAGTCAGGGGACATAGCTGACTAATTACGGCCTGTGTTCGCCCCTTTGTCAGGTGCTCCTTGAAGGTTTTGTGCTGTGGTTCCAAATATGGGTAGTCCCAGTATGACATCACTCTATCAGCCTGAATGCAACTCTATCTCACATTTTCCTCCCACCACACTGTCCACATTCACCACACACAATCATGCTGTGGTTTATAAATAGCCCCACACGACTCAGTGTGTGAATGGGCTGGGAGATCATGCCGGCTATTTTCTGCGGCAGAAGGCAGGTGGGTGTGCGGTGGGTGGCCGGTGTAGAGGTGAGGAGAACAGGGACAGCTGCCGGCTCCTCTTCCCTCCTCTCCTTTTCCTCTCTCCTCTCCTTTCTTCTCGTTTCCTCTGTTCTCTCGATCTCCTCCCCCTCAGAGCCCGTTGGCTCCTGCGTCAGTGTGCCTCGCACTCACTCCACTTACGTTTGACAAGCCCTGGGCCGTTGTCACGGCAACGAGCGTGAGGGACGTATCCAGTCCATGCACACACACACACACACACACACACACACACACACTGGCTGCGTCACAGGAATTCCGTGGATGCATGTGTGGCGTGAGGTTCCCTAAGATGAGGGCGTGTTGTGTGTGTGAGTGTGTGCGTGCTTGAGTGTGTATGTGCGTGTGTGCGTGTGTACTGTACATGTGTGTGTGTGTGTGGGGGAGGCAGGAGGGGAGGTCACGATTGTGCTGTCACGATTCAGTAGCAAACGTGGCTATAAGTGTGTATAGTAAGACCTGAGACTATGCACATATACAGTACATACACACACACACACACACACACACACACACACACACACACACAAATAAACATGGGTTCCGGTTACATTCTTCATTGTCTGCTATTGTCTGGCAATCTGTATGTGATTTCCTTTGGTTTATTAGCGCAGCAATTAAACACTGAGCCATATTTATTTCTTCTAATCTCAGATCATTTATTTTCCCGTGAATTCATCATATGATGGATGTATAACAATTATTACTCAGTCAAATGGCGACATTTGTTTTGTCTATTGTCCCTCTGTCCATCTGTCAAATGTCCCTAATTTAATTGTGTTTGGGTGTGGTGGAAATGTATCTGTAAGTGAACCCCACACAATGAAATCATTAAAATGTAGAATCAATGTAGAACAAACATCTCTTATTTTTGTTCGAGAATGAAAAAAAATTGGAGTGGTTGTTGGAGAAAGTGTGTGTGTGTGTGTGTGTGTGTGTACGCGTGCGTGCGTGTACATGCGTGCGTGCGCGTTTAAAATAAACATGGAGTACAAGGTTGGTTTGAGACCAATAGCATGCAAATTCTGGGTAGAGCGTTTCAACCAGAGTAGAGCATGCAAATCTGCCTAAATACCCTGTCTTCATGACACGCAGTAGCAGGGGCCCATCCACATCAGCACACTTTGTCTCGCTCGGCAGAAAAAAAGGCATCAGCTGTGAGAGTGCGTACGTGTGTGAGCATGTGTGTTCACGTGTTTGTATACAGCAGTCATATCACATTCAGCCCTTACTCCCCTGCTCCGATCCTTATCGCCGCGCTCCCCTGCGCCTGCCAACTTCCATCTGTCCGTTTCTTTTCACTTCCACCGTTCCCTCCATTCAAGCGCTTGATTAGGTGGCCGGGCCCTGCCCCCGCCCCATCAGCACCCCAAATCAATTGTTGCTCGGAGAGTGGGGCAGGAAATGGGTGCGTGAGCGCACGTCCGGCGCGCAAGCGGGCGGCACAGCCTGCCAGACCCTGGGCATGTCGGAGTCTGCACTACAATCTTTTTCAGCAGTGAAGCATGGCACACACGGGACAAGTAGGCACACACACACACACACACACACACACACACACACACACACACACACACACACACACACACACGCAGACACACACACACACCCAAGTGCACGTGCACATATACACATACACACAGGCAGGCACATACGCACACACACACGTCAGGGGTGGTCTCTGATAACCCTACGGAGTACTCTTGATAGTGATCAGATTGGGGAGACTTGCTGGAGTATGGCCCACTTAAACAGACTGCGTAATGAGAAGAAAAAGCAACAGGGACAGCTGTGGTTGTAGCCTACTCTCCTCCCATAGGTTCCGCCGAGAGGAATGAGTACAGGAATCATTTTTAGTTGATATAAAGAAAGGGACAAGACAGTTATCAATGATTTTTGCTTCCCCACTTCAACAACTTGCCAGCTAGCCATCCTAAAAAGTACTTGGTTTCATATTCACTAGACAGTCGTGTTTCCATTTCAAACGCAGCTTTATAGAATTACCATCTTAACAAAGTAATTGGAAGGCATTCAATAGTGTGATGTACTTGCAGACACCAATATATTTAGCCTACATAACCAGGCCTATCATGTATTGAGGTAAAAGTGGATGGCAGGAGGATACTCTACAGGGCATGAATATGTCAGCTTGAAGTCAAGAAAAAAACAACAACATTCTTTTCAGAGGTCATAACAGGAGTCCAACCCAATCAGTTCAATCGGGGAGGACTTATGTTCTTCAATTATGCTCATCAGCACGAGTTTCCCTTGGAAACATATCGTGCGCCTCAAGGATGCCGCGATGTGTGTGCGTGCATGGACTTTTCTATAATTTTTTGACCCTGGTTACGGCCATGCGTGCGACACGCAGAAGGCTGTGATTTCGACTGCGTTTCGAGGGGCAACCGCAAGGGATTCAGTTAATAGCTTTCTGAGAAAATGCATTCGTGATGCGGAGGACACACAGAGGGGCTTCTCATGGGTGCGCGGACGAATTCCATGTCTTTCTCGTGTGACGCTCATCTGCGACTTTCACGCACAGACACGCTCCGAAGAATGGCCTCTCTACCCAATCAATCTAGTTAGGATAACTGTGTTAAAGAAATTCTATAAAGCAAGTCCAAATCTTAGCAGGAATGCTAAATGGCAGGCTGTGATTTATGATGGATATTAATCCCTGCATTAATCCAAGGGATTGTTTCACAAATCTATAGCGTCTCTTGTACCCTTACACATAACCCCTTTTCAATTACGCTTAATTGCTTTGACATAATTGGGTCGACCAATGTGAAGTTTCTTGCAAAATTACAGACAGCCGAGCTTGAGGGGAATTAACTGATTATGCTATAATCTGTTTAATATCACTGTGGTATTTCCCTCCCAGTGTAGACTGCGTTTGCCTGCTGCGTGACTGCTGTGCGTCAGTCGCACAGCACTCCGCGTGCTCATCCGACAGAGGATTGGCACGACATTCACAACTAAATTCAACTTACAGAGCTTTGGGCGAGAGGTCGGATCGCCCCTATGTTCCTCAAACTAGACTGAGTCATCAGATTCCTGACACACACTCACACGAGGAAGCACACCTTTGTAGTCGGAAACTATGACAACAACGAGTAAGCTAAATACTGAACAGATGATTAATGTACCCATTTCCCCCAGTTTATCTCATTATTGCCAATTAATCCATTATTTTGGATGTTAGATGATGGTCATATTAGCCTATTTTCGCCAGATAAAGATTTCTCTTTTTTTCTGAACAATTGTTTCACAGCCTGTGCGTCAGAGACTGCCCTAACCTGCACATGATTACAATGCGCGTAATAGCGTATGTTACAGCCTTCTCTCACGACTCAGATAAGGTGAAAGCAGGACAGTCACGCAATTGTTATTTACCACAAGGGAAAGGGTACGTGTGAGCCGATATCCCGCCCATAAAGCTTGATTGATTTGCGAGAAGAGGCTTACTCACGCCACGCTCTGCAGTGATAGCGTGTAGACAAGGCGGGCAGACCATTTGCTGGATGGGTTCCCAGGGCGACAAACCTCCGGGGGCATCCATGTGTGAAGCTACAGTAGCAGGAAATAAACAATAGGCTTAGGCTATAGCATAAGGCGAGATCTGCCTAGGTGATAAGGAAAATACCCTACACGTTTAATTTGATTGTACCGTTGTGTGCACTAGGCTAAGGTATATTTATAGTGATATAAAAATATCTGTCAAGTGTCTAGCCTATATTAGTCAACACGTATGAGGGAAAAATCCCCATACAGACACATTGCTCTAAATGCTATTTTAAAGCACGAATGTCTGCACCCTACCCCCTTCCCTCCCCCTCCCCTGGCACACACCCTCTCTCACAAATACACACACTCACGCATCACGTGCGCACAAGCTAACAAACGCACGCACAAAGTTTGAGTGAGAGTAATGTGTGTGTGTGTGTGTGTGTGTGTGTGTGTGTGTGTGTGTGTGTGTGTGTGTGTGTGTGTGTGTGTGTGTGTGAGAGAGAGTGAGTGAATGAGTGAGTGAGTGAGTGTGTGTGAGTGTGTGTGTGTGTGTGTGTGTGTGTGTGTGTGTGTGTGTGTGTGTGTGAGAGAGAGAGAGAGAGAGAGAGAGAGAGAGAGAGAGAGAGAGAGACAGAGAGGGAGAGGGAGAGAGAGAGAGCTAGAGACCACAAGCAGGATTCTGTTTGTCTATTTACATTACACACTTCCCCGCACGGCATAGCGTGCCTGAAACCTCGCTGTCCCTCTGGGCACATTGCCTTTAACAGTGTCTGAACTCTGAATTAGGTTAAATAGGCTGGCACATAGGTTATAGCCTATCACACGTGTTTAAATTATATTAAGCTTCACTAATCTGCTACATACAGAGAATGGTTTGATATGTAAGGCATAACCTGGTTACCTCTCTGTCTCTCTGTGTCTGTGTGTGAGGGGGCAATGCTAGCATACCTAGATTTTGTATATTTCTAAAATGATCATTGAATTTTCATAGGGTTAAATGTGAAGAAATACTCACTTACATGATTGCAAAGGACCCAATCTGTAGAAAAATGTAGATAGGAATATCTTATTATTATCTTATCTTATATATTATTTCAATTTAATTTTACCACCCAGATAGCCAATGCACCTGTATCCAGCAGACAGCAGCATTAGCCACCACTTTGAATAGACAAACAAACATTTACAGCATTTCAGAGCAGCATAAGTCTAGTAATGTCCAGAGGCATTTTAGATGCTGCCTATACTGTAAAAAAAAAAAAGGGGTCTGTCAGGCTGTCCAATTTATCAAGTCATAGTCAGCCTTTATAATTATACATAAAGCCAATTTATCAAGTCAAAGTCAGTCTTTATAATTATACATAAAGCAGTCTTTTGTATGAAACACAGCCATGTTCTAATAACCTCGTCAGTTGAGAATGTATCTGTTTGAAGATAGCCTAAGGTAAAAAAAATAGAAAAGTATATGGGCCAGTTTCTAAACCACAAAATATGGAATAACACAAACTCATGTCTCCCTTTAGGCCTAACACAATGTTAGGCTATTGTTGAACTGACATTATGTGACAATGAGTTATCCAACAGAACACAGACTACATTTTAAACTCTTTTGAAGGGAGGCATGATCACCCATTCATGCAATCATTCCATATAGCCTATCATATGGTTGTGGTTATGGTATTTAGCAGAAGCGTTTGTAAAATCTCTGATGTAAATAACAACAATACATGATATGTATGCTGCCATTTATAGGCTATGCATAGCCTAATAAGTAAGAACATTGAGACAATTAAACTATTGGTGAGTATCGCCAAAAGTTTCCATGTGTTTGTTGAAGTAAGCCTACTAAGTAGAATTTTGAAGCTGGGTTGTAGGCTATCATATTATTTGAGATGAGCCGCTTTGTTCCCACCATGACTGCATTGGATTGAGCATGATATCAAGATAGGCCCTATCAGTTCCCAAATGTGCATTCCCCACAATGACAAATGCTGACAACTTAGCCTACTCAGAGTATTTCATCTTTGAAGAGCTTGCATATTATCCCCTATTCACTTTTGACGATGCAATAGCCTAGGCTACTACCACAATGACGTCGAATAAGCCTATATCTGTAGGCTATTTGATAACAACTTAATTTAAAGAATTTCATTGTCGTAGCACAAATTGGGTCATCGCATGACTCAATGTTGCATACGGAAAGAGAAATCTTGCATTCATTTTAGACATTTAATTTATCTCCAACCGATGTTGCAATTACCAGCGAATGCTTAAGCCAGGAGGCATTTGTAAACGGAGAGAGCTTGACATTGTGCTGCCCATACTGTATAAAGCTTTATCTATGGTGCTGCCCTCGTTGCGTCCTGAGCGTTCGCTACGCTGTCTGCGTAAAAACGTCGCAGTAGCCATAGAGATAATACACGTTTCAGTGTTTGTACTCTGCCTGCAAAACTAGTTCTAGGCAGTGATTACTTGTGTCTCAGCATCACCAGGAATACTGTAATGGGTAAGCTTAGGCTAGAGTTTCATGTCTTGGTGAAATGTGTTTTCTTAGAAAAAGTCTTCCACCGACTTCTACCGTTTCTGTATTTTGACTTTTATAATCGATTTAAGTTCACTTGAACCATGATGAAGGTTAGGCTACTTGGTAGCGAGATTTGTTAGCCACACTATCTGAATTTATAATTAAATCATTGCAGCTCACATAAAATACTTTAGTGTCAACATTTTCTTTGGATGGATGTCTTTCCTCCTCCCCTCAAGGATGCAAGAGTGACGTGTTTGTCTGTTATGTAGGCTACATTTCTTTTTTATCACTAACTTTACACTAAGTTGAGCAGTCAATACGCTACAAAAGACTTGCCTAAATAGAAATGGCCTTTTAGATAATGAAATATGCTGGAGGCCGTTATTCATATATCATAAACTCGTGTAGCCTAATGAGGAAAATCCGCACGTCTCAGGCCAGAGACGAACAAGTCTATTGGCTTTTCTGTTCGTGAGATTTCACTCGCATACCCTCTCACTCAATTTAACCTCGTGCATCTGCAAGGGCATGCGTTGTGAGACACGCAGGGGCCGTGCGGATGGTCCCATGTGCTAATTATTTTCTCTCTTTAGGCCTACTCAGACAAAACGGGAAACTAGCCTCTGCCTCAGCACATTAGTCTAAGCTCATTAATCATTCTGCACTAAACAAACGACTTGAATTTTAGCTGCAGCTCACGAATGATTTTACAGGTGTTCGCCAGACAACCACATAAATTTGTCTTTCTTGTGTTAAATATCTTTCATCATTCAGAGCGTTCCAGCCAATCAGAAGACAAAGAGGAGATAAAGATTCATGTTCCCACATATGCCCTTCCCATGGAAATACAGCAGGTGAACAGATCCCATTTGCCTCATAGCCCTGATTGTAAAACATCTTCTTACAGCATGGTTATATCCATAGTAACTATGTCCCCTTCATGATGATTTGTTACAGTATGTCATTGAGCAGTCTGTAAGCATCCATAGTGCTATTCCAGTACCCGACTGTACTTGTTTTGTCATGTTGTCATGTGAACACATCAGGACATTGTGAAAAAAGCTATCATAATGATTATCTCAATCTTTCTACCATACTGCGCCAAGCCCCCTCTTTTCACTCGTTCTCTTCCTCCCACTCTCTGTACCGATCAGCTCGAAAAATACTGGATGTTCTGAGTGCAGACCCCTGGAGTGAACATTTCAGCACTTTTTATCCAGAGAGAGAGAGAAGACAAAATAGCTACAGCATGTGCCAGTCCAGGATGAGAAGTGCCACATGCTCAGTTTATGTGAAGGGCAGCCAAACTTTCGAGGGCCTTGTAGCACTTATGCTTAAGAGTTTGGGGGGAATTTGACTTGCTTCGGCTGCCAGAAATATACCGTGGGCTCATCTCTGAGATAGAATTGCTGTCCTTGACATTCAGGCACGACAGACAGGGTTGTGTGTCAAGATGCGTAGACAAGAATGCCAGCTTGAAGAGGGATGGAGTACATGTTCATTGTGTAATGGAAAAAATGTGATTCAGTAAATGTTCACCATAAAATATTAACCATAACTCTAATTATAGGCTAATTATATTTCTAAAGCTAATCTATTAATAACAAAAGTCAGAATGCAGAATTTTACAACAAATGTTTTAAGCTTAAGCCCTTGATGTTTATTTGATCATGTAGTCAACGTGAAACATAATGTGGTTAATCATTTAGTCGAAGTACACTGAACTTAATTTAGCCCTGAAGGAAAATTCAGACCAATGCAACATTTTTTTCTAAATTTGCTACTTGCTGTATGAATGGATAACATTGCATGTTCCATGTCACTGTCTACCTGCCTCATTAATAATTGAGCTTAGGGGAATTGAAGCTGCATTTATGCATTTAGGTTGCGTGTTCTGCCTTCAGCCTCCCTCTCTGCACTCCCTCCACAAGTAGGTCCGCTGAGGCTTTAGGAGACAGAGAAGCATATAGTAACGTTAAGTTGTCTGGCGCGGAGACGGCGGATGTGTAGGATCATATTCAGGGCAAAGGGTGAATCAGCCGAGGTCACCAGATAAAGCCCTCGGTACATGCCAGGCCAGTCTCCCTGGTCCACACAGAGCTGTACGTATTCGACCGTGAGGCAAAGCTTCAGTGCAGAGTGGTGAACATTGTGAACTGTACAGGTATTTCTCTCCCCTCTGTGGTTTATACATTTTGTTGTGGATGCGTGTTTTTTTCAGAAGATTGAGCAGTATTCGACTATGTCCCTGTGCCGCAGCAACCATCACAACCTACCGCTGCCCACTCTCACTCCCGCTTTCTCCCGTGAAACTCAGACAGCCTTCCCCTCTCCGCCCCGCTCCACGCTACAGTTGACCAGTCAGAGCAGGACTTCCAGCCCGCTCCCCAATCCATTTTTGATGAGAGCGTGGCACGCGCCTCCACCGGAGAGGAGCTGCGCGATGGAGATCCCACTGTGCCCCACTATGGTGCCCCTCTCTCCCGCCTCTCGCCCTGTAAATAATGGATAGTTTAAAACCAGCCGCATTCTCCTCCTCCACCTCTGGAGGCCTGAGGGATAATGGCGGCACATGTGTTGTGTGTTTGCTCTTATTATTGTGTCCTCGGCGCCCCTCTTTTGCCACTTCATCTCTCACTCATGACAACTCTTCGGTCTTTTCTCCAGTGCCTATTGACCAGAGCCGCTTTCTGAGGCGTTGAGTGCAGATTGGATGCCTAATGGTTATTGGAGATGCACTTTAGCAATGAGTTTGTTGGTGCCTGTGTTTTGACCTACAGGTGTTCTTGCGTGTGATGGCTGCCGTCATGTGTGAATGTGGCGCGAGAGAGCGTGTGTTTGCTGGAGAGCGGCGTTGGCGACGGAGGGCGGAGGGCGGAGGGAGCATGCAGACAGACAGGGGTTCATCTCGTGTCAGCCCACACGCCTCCTCGCAGGGCCGGGTTGCTCTGGGTCTCGCGTACTCTCTCTCACACACACACACTCTCACACACACACACACAGCCAAAGGTGATTCTTCCCAGCCAGTGCCCTTTTCCGCCTCCCACGCGAGGGGAGCAAGGAGACGCGCGGAGGGAGGGAGGAAGTCAGGGAAACGGGGGGGGGACTCATCCAGGCGTCAAACGGCTGCAGCTTCCCTTCCGCCCCCCTCCCCACCATCGTGCCCTCCCGAATACCCCCCAACCCCAAGCCCGACCCCAACCCCTCCCCATCGGCCCCCTCCCCGCCCCTCCCCTCGCCCCGGCCAGTCTGCTCTCGTGTCATGAGCCGTGCCGTGGGCTCCAGATGAGAGGAATCTCGGCGTTGGCTCATGCTACACTGAGCACCACGGGGGGTCTTTATCTCCGTGAAAATCTACAAAGCCGCAGTCACGAACCATCCTTGCTCACACACACGGCTTCCGCACACACACACACACACACATACAGACTGGGAGACAAACATACACGCACGCACGCACTCAAAAACATCATTTAGGGAAATTAGGGAGGAAAAAAAAAAGAGTAAGACCCTTAACGGCTTAATCCCTTCTTAAATGAAATTGCGTGATCTGTTTGGTCTGTGCTGCTGCTGTTTCCTGGTTATGTGAGGATAAGGGGGGGCAGGAGAGGCGAGCGGTACGAGAGAGAGAGGGCGAGGCTCTAAGTGTAACAGCAGCTCATAATAATATAAGTTGATTAAGGCACATAGACAGTTTCAGGTGCAGATGAGTAATCCTTCCGGCAGCTTCTAGAATCCCTCAGTAAGTGCCCAGCCCTGCTCATAGAATTGTTAACCAGATTTAAGCGTGCATGCATCTGGGGAGATGGTAAGAGGATGGGATTGGGGAGAAGGGGGTGAGCGTGGGCTGGCTCCCTCTAAATTTGGGTAGGGTGTGTGTGTGTGTGTGTGTGTGTGTGTGCGCGCGGAGGGGGAGGTATGGTGGAATGGGTAGGGTCGAGGGTTTGCGTGACAGTGACCTACTTCTGCCAGGGGATTTGATTGGGTAGGGTTGTGGGGTGTGCGGTGTGTGTGTGCGTGTGTGTGTGTGTGTGTGCGTGGTAGGGGGGCAGCACGAAGACACAGCATCTGTGAGGAGCCTCTTTTTTCGGAGCTTTGTCTGTAAAGTGCTCCATCCATGCCCACTGTGCATGAGACGATGGCCCCAGCAGAGCCGCCATAGCAAAAAAACGGCTCCTTTTAAATTAATTATGGGGCCTTATCCCGACAACACACTACCAGTCAACCCCAAAAGCCCCCCCTACCCCCTTCTCCAAATGTAACATAAGCCTAGTAGTAGTAGTCACATGTTTAATTTAGACATTTCTGAGGGAACAGAGAGGAGGCAAATTGAGCTTCATCTCTGTTGAGGCTTCAGTTCCCTGCTAAATGGGCTTTGCTAAGTGAGATGATTAGTCATATTCTATAGAGACTTGCCATAGGTGCAGACCCCCTGAACTTCTGGGCAGAGGGCCGGTGCGGACTGTTTCGATGCCGGGGTGTGAGGCGTAGCGAGACTGGCCCGGGCCGCCGCTGACATGGAGCAAAGTTTAAACATGTGGCACTCAGACGCAGTTGACAGTTGAAAACGTTGAAGTAAAGCATCCTGTTTCTGTTAGGATTTTGGTCTTACTATGCAGCCCTCCCAATGTGCTCGGCTCTTTTGTCTGTGGGGAAAGCTAACGTGTATGTGTGTTTGCGAGAGACAGACTGTGTGTGTGTGTGTGTGTGTGTGTGTGTGTGTGTGTCTACCGGGGGAGAGGGGGTCGTGTTTGAGAGCTGAGAGGATGTGTCAGTGCCGGGGGCAAGGCTCTCCCCCAGGGGCTGTCTCTGTCACGGGAACACCGTCCGTACTGGTGGCAGACACACTCCCCCCAGGCCCAGCATGTGCGTGTGGGAGGCTGCGTGTTTGTCTGTGACTGTTTGTGTGTGTGTGTGTGTGTGTGTGTGTGTGAGTGTGTGCGTGAGGGAGTGGTGGCTGTGTGAGAAAGGATAGGAGGGGAGGGAGGGGGGCGGGGGGTAGGATTTCAGATTTCGTGCTAATGTCCACATAGTTTCTGGAGGCTGAGGGATTTTAAATGGGGGAGCAGGTGGGGCACAGACAGGGGTGGAGGACTGAGCAGGCAGACAGGCCATGCAAGACACAGGGTCAGGCCCGTAGGTATCTCTCTCTCTCTCTCTCCCTCCCCCTCTCTCTCTCTCTCTCTCTCTCTCTCTCTCTCTCGTTTGCTCGCACTACTCTTTCAGTGTCTCTTCTCACACACATATTCCAACTCTCTCACACACATGCACATGTATAGAGACACAGGCACATTCGGAGAGAGAGAGAGAGAGAGAGAGAGAGAGAGAGAGAGAGAGAGAGAGAGAGAGAGAGAGAGGTGCCCAGGGAGACACTGACATACACATCATGTTTTTCTGCATGCACATGCTCTCAGTAACTGCACATAGCAGATGTTAAGCTGCTCAGGTGGATGCACTTAAAGTGATACTGGCAGATACATCACAAGCGACAGATCCAAAGACGTAAAAAGGGAAAGAGAGATAGAGAGACAGAGAGAGCTAGAGAGTGAGAAAGAGAGCGATGTAAATATGTGCTTTGCCTCGTGCTTTCTTGGACTGTGGCTGTACTTGTCTTTTGTCAACCAGTTCTTCCTGTGCTGGGTCTGGATGTTCTTGTTCATGTCCTGAGGCCCTGGTAGAGGGGAGAGAGAGTCTTGCCAGTAAAACATGGCCTCATTGGACATTGGAGTCTACTGAACGTGAACCTTATGGTGGTTTGGGACAGTTACAGTACATACAGACAGACAACAGGATTGTGTTATGGAGATTTGTTTTGTTTTGGCTCTTCTGATTCGCCCGTGTTTCTTATTTGCTAGTGTGGAACACATTATAGAATGATTGGAAAAAAATGTGAATGTGGAAATAACAACAGCATACAAACAGACAAACGGTGACATTAATTAACGGGTTGTGTGTGTCGCCTGGTGTGCAGACGCGCATCTGGAAATCTTCGTTGTCATCTCTCTGTGGGATAGTGACATTCTGACAGACAGTCTTAGGGAAGCTGCTCTCAGAATCGAGTAGATTAAATCATTGCTGTCAATGAGAAGGAACAGGTGACAAGAAACAACGCCCTTTATAACATTTGCATTCTTTTGTCTTTTTTCCAGCTCCCGGAAATGACAAATTATATCAGTATTAATCCTAGTAACAATAGTAATAGTAATAATGGCAAAACCAAAAAATTATTCCATGCTGAGTAAAAAGAGGCTATTACATACTAATATATCGTAGTGTTCTAAAACATAGAGCTATGTGCATATTTAGTTGTTTGAAGTTTGAAGTTTTTGGAATAATATAGCTTAAAGCAACACTAAAACACTTTCCCTCTGTCGCACATACGCTATTTGTTTATCCAGCAAATAACAGACAAGGTAGAATATGTTGCATGATTTTATGAAAGTATGATGTATTGTGACATCGAAGCAAGTCAAATTTGTAGTTTCTGATGTTTCATTTGATCAAACTACAGATACACTACCCCACCTCTTAAAGTTACATAGTGCGGTTATAGCCGATAGAGGGCCGCGAAGTGAAAGCAGAAGTGCCGTTCACCCTGTTACGAGTTGATGAACCGCTGAAATGATTTTGGAAACATTATTTTAAGGTACGAAAAACTCTTTAGTGTTGCTTTAACTCTGCAGTCTACCCTCCCTCTAGAATTTCAAACATCCTCTCTTCTGAAATAAGGACACTTATCACCCAGGGGGAGAAGATATACTCTTTTCTGATTGACTGGTGGGGTGGCTATTCATTCTGAATAATGGAACTATGAAGTAGATCTGGTGGAGTGAAGCAGATCACCATTCCATATCAACGCTTATAAATGGTAACTGTAACAACCATAGTAGGATGCCGGTGGAGCCTGGAAGCAGGCTTCACAACAATGGAATCAACTGTAAACAAGATAACTGTCCATCGCTGGGCCAAAGAAAGATGTACAAGAAACTGAACAAGTCGGCTTCTTTTTGAAAGTGAACTGAACCACTTGTTTCCTTTGCGTGCTATAAAGGCATGACTATTGCCAATAGTGATAAGCGGGATAACCCCATTCAACGAGGGGGGAGGAAAAGAAGTCCCCGACGCGCAGCGGAGTCCATTAATTCCGCCCGAGTCCATTAATTCCGTATAACAGGACACCGGGAAGGTCGTTATCCCTTAATTGTATATTTGTTTGTTTGTATGTTTGTCTGTGTGTGTGTGTCTGTGTGTGTGTGTGTGTGTGTGTGTGTGTGAGAGAGAGAGAGAGAGAGAGAGAGAGAGAGAGACACTCCTAGATACTGTATATGTTGTTAGGCAGACTAAAAAAAATTATCTTTGGTTGATAAACCCAACCGACTGGACTGTCTATATATGGACTGTTTCCTTAGCAACAGGCATAGTCTTTGTGTCATACAACAGGGTAAAGCAGAAGCCTCTGTTATCGATTAGCGCTGTGAGGGTGGTTGAAGTAGTCAATACCTAAAAGTGGAGTTAATGTGCAACTAGTCCGTTAAAGTAGAAAGGAATTTAACTCAGGCAGCATAATGTATTTTAATGTAGCCCTAGCAACTGAAAAGAGCAACATGCAGTATCTTATATTAAGAAACAAACTAACAAATAAATGCTTACTGTAATTTCCCACATATACGCCGCATTGTGTATGCCACAGGACAGTGTTTTATGCAAGTTAAAAGAAACAAAACCATATTAACACCATAGTGACTGCCCCTTGTATTAACCTCATAGCGGAAGAAATTTTGCTAAATCAATAAGCCGCTGTTAATAGTCGGGAAATTATGGTATAAGACACAAACAAATAAAACATAGATACAGAGTATTAGTATTGTACTATAGTAAATGTAGTTATCTGTAGTTATAGTGTGTAGCTGTCCTCTGCAGATGGAGTGCAGTGAGACGGAGTGCCAGTACTGCGGCGTGAGCTACCTGATCCTGCACGAGTTCCAGCGGCTGCAGCAGAGGCTGGCCGAGGCCGAGCGGAGCCTGGAGCAGCTGAGGGGCGCCGCCGAGCGCGAGAGCAGCCTGAGGAGCCAGCTGGAGCAGGCCACCGCCACACACAGCCTGCTGCAGGACAGGTAGGGGCCACACACACACACACACACACACACACACACACACACACACACACACACACACACAGCCTGCTGCAGGACAGGTAGGGGCCACACACACACACACACACAGCCTGCTGCAGGACAGGTAGGAGACACACACACACACACACAGCCTGCTGCAGGACAGGTAGGGGCCACACACACACACAGCCTGCTGCAGGACAGGTAGGGGCCACACACACACACACAGCCTGCTGCAGGACAGGTAGGGGCCACACACACACACACAGCCTGCTGCAGGACAGGTAGGGGCCACACACACACACACACAGCCTGCTGTAGGACTGGAAGGGGCCACACACACAGCCTGCTGCAGGACAGGTATAGAGGCCACACACACACAGCCTGCTGCAGGACAGGTATAGAGGCCACACACACACAGCCTGCTGCAGGACAGGAAGGGGCCACACACATAGCCTGCTGCAGGACAGGAAGGGGCCACACACAGCCTGCTGCAGGACAGGTAGGACACACACACAGCCTGCTGCAGGGCAGGTATATGGGCCACACACACAGCTTGCTGAAGGACAGGTAGGGGACACAAACAGGCTGTATTCCTTTGAACAGTCATT
>NC_085006.1:5885000-5895000 GCF_963854185.1 Sardina pilchardus
CGCACACACACACACGCACACACACACACACACACACACACACACACACACACACACACACACACACACACACACACACACACACACACACACTGTGCACCTGCAGGATAATTACCACCATCACTCCCCGCCGATGTTCCTCCCTCCCCGCTCTTGTCAGTGGCAGAGTGTCAGTATTGCATGCTGCCATATGCCATGCAGCCTCCGCTTATGTCATGCTGGAACACGAGAAATGCTGCGTGGCCTGTCAATAGGCAGTGACAGAAATATAGTGCAAGGGGTGGGAGTTGGGGTGTGTGTGTGTGTGTGTGTGTGTGGGGGGGGGGGGGGGGGGGTTAAAAGCTTGAGGTTTAAAAAAAAAGATGAAGAAAAGATTGTGTGGGAGAAGTGTGAGGGTGATAATTTGATTATTCAGTGATTTGCCTGTTTTTCTTCGTCTGCATGGTTGTTATTGCTAGCAACCATGCAAACAAAGCAAGACAGAAACTGTAGCTACTCCTCTGGCAGGGAAGTGTGGGTCTGTGTGGGTCTGTGCGTGTGTGCGTGCGTGCATGTGTCTGTCTGTCTGTCTATCTATCTGTGTGTTTGGCAGAGTTCCCTCCATGCACATGGTTACTTACTTGAGGTCATGCAGGCAATGCTTTGCAGAGAAGGGGCTATCATGTATCCTAATCCAATAAGTCGCTTGCCAATGCACATACACACATATAAAGGTTACACACAGAGACACATTGTTCAGAAGTGTGCTCACACCCCACCACTACTCTGCTGCTGTGTTGCATGCACTTGATCAGCCCTGGTAGTGGAGGGGGGGGGGGCACCATTAACATCTGCTGCTTGTCTGCCTACCTGACTGACATTGTTCAACTTCCACAGGAAGGCTTGTAGATGAATCAATACTTTTCTCTGTACGTGGATTAGTCTATCTGTATGCCATTTTCCGTATCACGTTGCATGCATGCGTTCAATAGCCCACAGATCTCTCAAGAGGAATAAATCAGGAACTCTCAGTTTGAGAGGTTCCTTAAAAGGTCTTCCTCACAAGATATGCATTCATAATACAACTTCACATAGAACATTTGCTATGAGTCATTTTTTCAGAAGGTTTCTTATCATATGTGACTTTTGGCTCCTGAAACATCAAACACTATTTCATTCTGTAATTACTCATATAAACCTTGAGTCACATTCAAATGAATATTTGATATGATTATGTATTTATGACTGTTACTTCAGCCGACTGTACTGATGCCATATAATGTTACTAAGCGCTGTAGATCAGACAAAGTGCTGTGAGAATCTCGAGAGCCGAGACCACATTATTGAGGCTGAGCCGACCTAAGTGTGATTCTGGAGAAGCATGGCAACAGCCACAATAATAACAGCAAACACCAGCAGCACAGACAGCAGCAGCAGACAGCAGCAGCAGACAGCAGCAGCAGCAGCCGAGGCAGAACTGGTTCCAGGCGCTGGTCCCCGGGCCAGGCCGCAGTAACCTGTGCGGAGCCTCCTGCTGTGTGTGTTGGCGGGGAAGGAGCCGTGCCGCGCTGATGCATATGATTTCCATATTTCTGCCAGACAGGGCCTCGGACTTACACGGCACGCTGGGAACTCGTAAAAAGCCTGGGAAGGAACGAGCGTCTGTGTGTGTGTGTGTGTGTGTGTGTGTCTGTGTGAGTGTTTCTGTGTGTGTGGGGAGGGACGACAGATTAGGGGAGTTTGCATCTCCAGGTCCCATAATTTGACTACTTATGCATGTGTGTGGTGGAGAGTGTCAGGCTGTGTGTGTGTGTGTGTGTGTGTGTGTGTGTGTGTGTGTCTGTGTGCGTGCGTGCTACATGCTTCAATGGGTCTGTCTGCCATCGCTGTGTTTGTGTTTATCTCATCATGTTTTTGTTTTATGTTGTTTGGTTACCATGACTGATGCCATAGCAATGACTGTAATTATCCCAATAACACAGGGAGCCATACGCAGGATGCTCACTCCACACAATCCACACACTCCACACACATGCACATACACAAGCACACACAAACACACACACACACACACACACACACACACACACACACACACACACACACACACACACACACACACACACACACAACCACACACACTCACATACATGTACACACACTTTACAGCTATTAGTTGTTACAGTGTGTAATGTTCGCAAATTTAAATTCCCTCCACCGACACAGATTATGATCTCTCTCTCTGCTGTTTACTAATGGAAGAACTAATTTACCAATTCCTCTGTGAGCTCTCAGTTGCACTCACTGCCAGCCTCAAATAATGAAAAATAAATTGCTGAAGGCCTTTGACTGCTTAAGACGGTAGAGAACAAGAAATGAAAAGAGCTGTTTTAATGTAAGGCTTGTTAACAGAGTTCTTCATTAGACATGCCTTCTCCTCTCTCATCAGGGTGTGGAATGTGGGGCTGGGGTTAGAGAATGATATATTTGCTGGGAAGTCATCTTTGGTGTGTTTGGGGCTTCCGTGTGACACGTTTGTCGGGGCTGATTGGCAACCGTCGCAGATCCCAGCCTTGAGTTTGCCTCGGCTTTTTGTAGTCTGGACGGCCTGCTGATCAAAACCGGGCTTGTGAGAGTGGGAGCTGTTTGATGGATGGAGCAGCGCAGACGGAAATGTGGCTTAGATCTGAGATGCAACGCTTTGGAAGGTTCTAGACTGCTCAGAGCAGTGGTGTTGATTTAGGAAAGTCCCCACGAGCACGGACAAAATGCAGTATTGGTAATGCGATGAAGCCTAATGGAACCTGTTTTGGGAATTTTTGAGGAGTTCTGGGATTCTGCGTGCTTGTGAGAGCCCAAAATAAAGGAGCATCTGAGCACTTGTCCACAGAAAAAAAAACTCCTACGGTATGAGTTGAGTTGAGTTGGGTGGGCTCTGGCGATTAGGTGAACCTGTGTGGATCAGATCAGCGTTTGAGTTGAGTTGGGTTGGGTGGGCTCTGGGCTCTGGTGATTAGGTGAGCGTGCCGTGTTGCTGAAGAGCCCGTCTGGATCAGCCTATCAGCAGGGTGGGCTCCGGCGGGGCTCTGCGGGCCGTCCTGCTGCCGCTCTCTCTCTCTCTCTCTCTCTCTCTCTCTCTCTCTCTCTCTCTCTCTCTCTCTCTCTCTCTCTCCTCCCGAGACTTTAATTTCCCTCACAGTTTGAAACAGAGAGCATCGCGTGACGTCAACCAGTCAACAAAACCCCGCAGCCCGCCAGAGACGACAGAGAGGTGCTGTTTGGGCTGCTACCAGCTCCTTATGCCAAGACAAGCGTGATGGCTGTGATGATGATCACCCTGATTATGATGACGATGATGATGATGATGATGATGATGATGATGATGATGGGTGTTGTGGACATATGTTAGCTGTTGTGTCGCTCTCCAGTAGCTGATGCAAGCATGTGCTTAATGATGCTAACCTTCTCTATGTTGTGTGGGTGTGTGTGTGTTTGTGTGAGAAAGACAGAGAGAGTCGTGTGTGTGTGTGTGTGTGTGTGTGTGTGTGTAGTAGGGAGTGTTCCTCCTGCCCCCTCCCCAGGCTGGCTTTTCTCTGATCTGGCTTTGTGACCACTGGGGACAGATGGGAAAACAGTGGGAGTCTGGAGCAGGAACACATGCAGACTCTCTCTCTCTCTCTCACACACACACACACACACACACACACACTCATACACTCATACACACATACACACGCAGACACATATATATACACTCACATTCTTTACCATGCAGACACACCTTCCACGCGAGCATGCGACTGATTCACACAAACTGTCCGAAGGACACGCAAGCACGCCACAGTCATTCACTCTCGCTCTCACATACTCAGACACACACACACACACACACACACACACACACACACACACACACACACACACACACACTCACAGACACGCACCACAATCAACACGAAGAGGAGGATGAAGCATGCTCAGACAGATTTGTTCATCCACACACTCACTCACTCACACACACATACTCTCACACACACATACACTCACACACACACAAACAGAAAAAAAGAGACATTCTCTCAGTCAAGCACGTAATCTTTCCCCAGACTAATTCAGAAGCCAGACCAATTCACACAGTGACACAGTCACGCTCATGGTTAGATGCACACTTCACTCACAAACACACACACACACTCACACACACGCACACACACACGCAGATTGCCAGTTTGTCCTTAGTCTGGGGTTCCTCAGATAATCCTGATGTCCTGATGTAAAGTCCAGCATGCCGTGATGATACAATAGTTTTGTCTGCATCTCCAGGTCTGGCCAAGGATCTGTGTGTGTGTGTGTGTGTGTATGTGTGTGTGTGTGTGTGTGTGTGTGTGTGTGTGTGTGTGTGAGTGTGCGTGCATGTGATTGTGTAAGCTGATGTTCGCCTGCGGAGCAGCCTCTAATGAGGGCACAGGGATGTAAGCTGCTGGCTCACGCTCATGAGTGTGTGTGTGTGTGTGTGTCTGTGTGTCTGTGTGTCTGTGTTTATGTGTGCGTGTTTGAGAGAGGCACAGACGCTGGACCATAGTCTGTGTGTTTGTCTGCCTGTGTGCGTGTGAGATATGCAAATGTGTCTATACAACCATGTGTACAGTATGTGTGTGCGTGTCTGCGTGTGTGCGCATGTGTGACAGAGGCACAGACGCCGGGACACAATCTTTGTGCTTGTCTGCCTGTGTGCGTGTGAGATATGAATATGTGTCTATACAGCCGTGTGTGTGTGGATGTGTGTGTGTGTGCGAGCGAGAGAGAGAGATGCACAGACGCTAGGACACAATCTTAGTGCTTGTCTGCCTGTGTGCGTGTGAGCTATGATTATGTGTCTATACAGCCGTGTGTGTGTGTGTGTGTGTGTGTGTGTGTGTGTGTGTGTGTGTGTGTGTGTATGGCTACACACACAGGCGTGGGGTGAGCATATGAATGGCCTGGGTGAGTCCTGGGGCGCTCCGCTCCACTCAGGCCCAGCCCGGCCCTTCTCCATGTGGCCATATGGCGGGTGAGGTAACAGCAGTCTAGCAGGGCCTCCTCCGCCCCTAGCTTAATGTATGGAGTCATGATACTATAGCGCTATAAGCTGCTGGTGAATGCATGTGAGTCTTAATGAAACAGAAGGTCTCTAAGCTCCCCTCCGTAAGCCCTCACAGTACCTGCCCGGGTGCTGCTGGAGCACTACACTACACTACACACACTACACAGGCAATCGGATGCTGGCCATCGAGCCGGGCTGGAGTGGAAACGGAGGATGACGTAAAAAGAAGAATCAGGTCAAATGTGCGTGTGTGAATGTGTGTGTGTGTGTGTTTGTGTGTGTGTGTTTGTGTTAATCGAGGAGTCATCTTTTAATTGGCTCTTCGATAGCTCCAAGTCAGTTGTAAAATGGAGTGAAGTGTGAAACGAGAGGGGGGGGGGGGGTGGGACACACACACACACACACACAAGAACGCTAGGCTGTAAATGCCGGTGCAGTTGTGTGTGTGGTGCTCTGTACACGTGCTCAGCACAGAGGCAGCGGCAGCACTGACAGCTTGACTGACGACTGATGGCTTGTTTGACTCGGACGGTGACACTGTCCTCTCGCCTGTCCGCTGCCCTGTCCCTCTGTTGATGTCCTGTAATGGTGGGCTTTGGGGGGCCGGAGTGCTCTGTCTGGGCCCATCTCAGCGCTCTCTCTCTCTGTCTGAACTGACTTCAGTGCTCCTCTACAGACGAGAATGGAGGAAAAAGAGAGAGTGTGTGTTTTTGGGTGGTGTGGCCATATGATAAGCCACTTTGGTAAGCACAGGGCCTTCATCCGTAGTTTCCTTAGAGCTCGCAGCTGTTTTACGTGACTGGAAGTGTTTTATGGTATTGGGATTATGGTAGCATGAAACGTTATGGTAACGTGACTTAAAAATAAAGCAATCTAGGATATGGTCTTCTGGCCTTGGGGCCGCTCACTCTGCTTTTATCCTCCGGCTGCTTTTGTGAGATTATTTTGGGGTGTTTTTATGTGTCGAGTGTGAGTCTCTGCGTGTGTGTTTGTCTCTGCCCGAGTGTGGCTGCTTAGTCTCTCCTTCTCTTTTTCACGGACGCCATCCCCTCCACATCAGTGCGCGCGACCGCAGCATAAAAAGCGCTGTGTGGATATGATTAAAGCGCTGAGAAGGCCGCTACTCTTTATAGATAGAGGAAGCATGAGCTCACAGGCAGAGAGCGCCGCACGCTGACACACACACTCTCTCTCTCTCTTTCTCTCTCTCTCTCTCTCTCTTTCTCTCTCTCTTTCTCTTTCTCTCTCTCTCTCTCCCTGATGAAGAGAGGGATGGAGGGAGGCGGACCCTCGCAGCTGAGCTGGAAGAGGGTTGCGTTTCACGTGGCCTGTGTTTCACCACATGGAGCAAGACAGCAAAGGATTTCCAGGAAAAATACAAAAGGAAAAAAAAAAAAAAAAAGTTAATATTTCTCAGTCAGTGCCACTTTCTCAATCTCCTCGCCTCTTTTTCCCTCTCTCTCCACTTCTAATTTCGGAGACGGCCGACAGAAAAACTAGGACATACGGCTCTCCCTCTGTTCCTCATTCTCTCTCACGCACAGGCGGAACCCTAATGCCCGCTCGTTTACACGCACCTGGCCTCTGCGTTCATTTAGGAGAACCGCTCCTCTGTGGATGTGAGCAAGTTACAGTGGAACGAGGGGGGAGAAAAAACACGAGGCAAATGAGTCACAGCTGAGCAAGTGTAAAACATGCCTAGTTAGCGAGATATAAAGGCCTGACGGGGGACATGCGGCGGGTTTGGGGGTGATTGATGGCGTAAACGGAGAGATGTGTTTTGGAGGGAGGCCCGAGAGCGAGGGAGGAAGCGTGTGATTTTATTTCTGGAAAGTTGACGTGGTGATGAGTAGTTTTTCCAAAGCACGCATCATTCAGGGACCTTTACCAGCGACTTGCCCTGATAATTACTGTGCTCCTTCTTCCTTCCTGTCTTCTTGTTCCTCCCCCTGCTCTCTCTCTCTCTCTTTCCCTCCCTCCTTCCCTCCCTCCCTCCTTCCTTCTGTCCCTGTCCCTCTCTCTCTCTCTTGTCCTGTTAGGGAGAGGAGTCTGGGCCAACAGCTGGCTGAGGTGACGCAAGTGCTCGAGCTGGTGAGAGGTGAGCGGGATCTCCACCACAGACAGCTGGAGGACGAGCAGGCCCAACGACGGGCACTCAGGTATGTGTGTGTGTGTGTGTGTGTGTGTGTGTGTGAGAGAGAGAGAGAGACTGTCTGGCGTGATGTGTCCACAGTAGCATCTGTGCTAATGGCATGACAGGAAAAGCACAGATGGGAAACAACTATGAGTGCGTGTGTGTGCAAGCGGCTGCTTGTGTAATGTGTGTGTGAGTGCGTGTGTGTGAGTGCGCGCGTGTGTGTGTGTGGGGACCAGAGAAAACACCCTGCCGTGGTAAGCATCCACACTGCTTTCCCACTCCATTCCATGTGAATAAGCAGAGACAAAAAAACAAAGGCTTTTCCGTGGCTTGTTAAGCGGAAAGTGGGCTGGTGCCAAGGCCACAGCCCTGGACACGCTGCGCTCTTTGTCAGCTGCTGGGCACTGGCTCGCTCGCTCGGGGAGGTAAACAATGGTTTGCGTGGCATGATTGAGTGTGTCTGACGCTAGGAAAAGCGGCGAGGATCTGTTTGAATTATGACTGGGTGGACTGGAAAATGATCTGGTATAAAAACACCTGTGCTAGCCCGCCTTGTCCCAATATAGCTGTCAACGCTGGGCAGCATGCACGCCATTCTGAGCAAACAGGCCATTTTAGAGGATGGGGGGAGTGGCTGTGTGGACGACATATGAGTGTGTACAGGATACAGTGTGTTAACATATGTGTGTGTGTGTGTGTGTGTGTGTGTGTGTGTGTGTGTGTGTGTGTGTGTGTGGGGTGGGGGGGGGTGGGGTGGGGTGTGGGTGTGTGTGTGTGTGGGGGTGTGTGTGTGTGTGTGTGTGTGAGAGAGTGTGTGAGTTTGTATGTGGCAGTACACATGTGCTTACATGTTTGTATTTGCTGTCGTTGTTAAATCCCTCAGTAAGCAGCACTTGTGATCAAGTGAGGCTGTGCTGCAGTGGGCTGTGAGTTCAGCACTGAGACGCTGCCACCACGGAGACAGTGACTTAGGGCTTTATGTCCCCATACTTCTCTGGCATTCCCCTGATTAATGTCGTCTGATGGAAAAACACATGTGCTTCCTCTCTCCCTCTCCCTCTGTCTCTCTATCTTTCTCTCACACACACACAGACACACACACACATACACATGCACATGCACACACACACACACACACCTCTCTGTGCTTGTTTTCCACACTTTTCCACCGAGAGACACATTCGTTTTCCTGCTCTTAGTTGTTTTCTCCTACCTGCGGCGTGCCAAAGAAATGCGGAGCGCTGCGTGAGAAACGAGGGATGCGAGAGAGAGAGAGAGAGAGAGAGAGAGAGAGAGAGAGAGAGAGAGAGAGAGAGAGAGAGAGAGAGCGTGAGAGGAGTGGAAAATGGAGGCAGATGTCTGGAGAGGTGTAATGAGGGGAGTCATGGCAGACAGAGAGACCTACTTGCCCCGGTGACACTTGTCATCTCAGGATGAATAATGAAGTTGCTTTTGGGATATGGGCGAGTGGAGGCCGCTCTGACTTGATGGGCCGTCACGACTGCATTCCTGGAGTTACTCAATGTTCTATTCCGTGTTCTCCACTCCACTCCACTCGCCCTCGCAGACCCGGCCTGATGGCAGAGGCAGTAATGTTTCATGGTGTCGTAAAATTATTCTCTCGCCTTTTTTTTTTGCTTTCTATTCGTCTCGGGCTGTCTTTTTCTCTCTCGCTCTCTCTCTCTCTCTTTTGTTTGACCTCTTTTGCACAGCTGACAAGGCGACGGGTGGAGAATCAGAAAGCGAGGGAGAGAGAAAGGGAGAGAGAGAGGGAAAGAGAAAGAGAGAAAGGGAGGGAGAGAGAGGGAAGCCGAAAGAGAGAAAGCCCTAGGGGGGTCAGAGTGCCATGATTGCAGAAATGTGGTGTAATTTTATGTGCCCTCCATTTTCCCCTGCGATAAAAAGAGGGAGTTTAATCCAGCCCCAGACACCCCATCCCCCCCCCCCCCCGAGTTTCTTATCTGTCATCTGACTCCAGCCTCACCTCAAAGCACATGGAGAGAAGCCTGAGATGAAACACGTCAACACTCCCAGCACTCATCTCATCTCCCTCTCACCCCACCAGCACTGCGGCTACAGCATCAGCCGTCTCCAGCCTCACACTTTCTCTGTGCATGCATGGATACACATGTGTGTATGACATGTGTGTGTGTTTGTGTTTGTGTATGTTGTTGTGTTGTGTTCACGTGTGTGTGTGTGTATCTGTGCGTGCGTGTGTGCGTGCATGCAGGCGTGCGTGTGTGTGTGTGTGTCTGTGTGTGTGTGTGTGTGTGTGTGTGTGTCTGTGTCTGTGTCTGTGTCTGTGTCTGTGTGTATGTATGTGCTTGTGTGTGTGTGTGTGGAGGGGGCATATGCGTGTGTGTGGATTGCAGGCGTGTAAGGATAGCCAGCCATCGCGTGAGGTCTAGCACTCAGACAAATCAGAGGTTTTTACAGCGTGATTGCAGGCTACTCCCCAGCAGTTTGCAGCTTGTGGCTTCATTAAGCTGTGTGCGTGTGTGTCTCTATGTCTGTGTCTGTGTCTGTGTCTCTCTCTGTATGTGTGTGTGTGTGTGTGTGTGTGTGGAATATCCTGCATGGAACTGGGAGAGGGAGAGAGCAGGAAAGACTGACGAACAGACAGAGTGAGGGTGGACAGACAGATTGACAGAAAGACGTGCAGACATCCAGCCGTGCGGACAGACCGAGCGATGAGTTTCTGCGCGCAGGGCCATTAATGAGGATGGATGTTATGAGGTCATCCGTCTGGACGGCCTGGTGAGACTGGGCAGCCCCCGTCAAGTGCTGGGGAGCAGGGGAGG
>NC_085006.1:5897500-5900000 GCF_963854185.1 Sardina pilchardus
TTGCTGTGTAATGATAAGGAGGCGATATGATTACTCTACTCTAATGGACTCTCTGGGTTCTGTCCCTAGTCAGTGTGTGTGTGTGTGTGTGTGTGTGTGTGCGCGCGTCGGGATGTTTGTCTTCATGGGTGTGCATCTTGCTGATGTCAGCAAGTGTGTGAGTGAAACATGCAATCTCTACAAAAAAATTGGAGTGCTGAATTTTTACGTAGTTAGACATCCATAAAATGATTTGATCATTTACCGTAGATTGTTCTTTGACCGTTCTTTATCATTGAGTACATTGTGATGAAGTGATTCTAGGGAACATTATCTACTGTGACTGAATGTATTATCTTGGTAAAGCTTTTTAGAGCCAATCACAGGTGTTATATTCTTCTCCTGAACATTTTGTTAGGTCATGTGATGATTTTAGTCATTTGGTAATTGGTGATCCATAATGTTCCATAATCCATAATGTTACAGTACACAATTGATAAAGCATATTGTTTTGAACCTTCCAACCTTTTCTCAAAAATGTAAACACAAACCCCAAATCTCAAGCCACATTCACAAAACCTTTGACAACCTCTGCTTATTCACAAAAGCAGCCATTACTCTACTGCTGTACTGAGCAGTTATTACACACACAACACAGTGTTCAGGGCAGCTTACTGTAAATTGCTCCAGGAGAAATTGCCATTGTTTGCATTACAGTAAATGCATTTGCATCTGAAAAACAAAACAAAACAAAGCAAAACAGAAAAAAACAAATCACAACTCAGTGGATTCAACAATTGCTAAATCCAGTAAAAATAAAAAGTATTGAGAATGGGGTTTTATGTTTACTATTTTGAGAAAAGGGTGGAAGGTTTTACAATGAGAAGTGCATTGCAGTCTACAGCATTACTGTATTGTACTACTGCATCACTACTGCATTGTACTCTGAACGCCTCACTGGTAGTTTCTGTCCATTGTTGATATGAACGTGCACTGTTCACCAACCTGTTTACACTCTTGAGGCGTTGTGTTTAACGTATGGCATTTGGACCGTCTTTATGTTTACTTTTTACCACTTGTGGTTACCATTATGCATCACAAGTGCATCACAAATGGCATGAGAATGTGTTTAGAGTTTTGCAAAAAAAGAGTCTATGAGATCTTCAAATTGTGTTTTATATGTGAAAACTGTTTATAGTTTTGCCAAAAGAGTGATCGATTCAAGAAATGTGTTCAGGAAACTGCTAATTTGGTTCAGAGAGTGGAGTTTAGTGCTTTAGCAAATGTGAAAAATGGTCATGTAAGTGTCTATTGTTTTCCTGTCCTATGAGTAGGAGCTGACTTGTCTTTTGAATGTTATGAACTCAGTAGTAATTGGCTGTGTGATGCCCAACCCTTCTCAGGTGACATGGCTCACCTCAGTCTCACCCTTACGAGGTGTGGCACTTTGGAGGTATATATATATATTTTATTTTTCATTTATGTATTTTAAAAAACGCTTCTGGCTGATCCACGTCTTCTCTGAAGGCTGCACAACACTCCTCTTGGCTGCCAAATTCCTCTCTGAGTGTGTGTGTGTGTTTGTGTGTGTGTGTGTGTGTGTGTGTGTGTGTGTGTGTGTGTGTGTGTGTGTGTGTGTGTGTGTGTGTGTGTGTGTGTGTGTGTGTGTGTGTGTGTGTGTGTGTGTGTGTGTAGCTTATGCGTCATGCAGAGTTGAGCAAGTGCACGGAGCGCAGAGGGCTGTCTCAGACAGTGCGCAGGTATGATGTTTACTGTAGCTGTGCTGAGCTGAGCTGACGCTCGCGCTCACGCCTCGACTTCTCACTCGGCATCTGCTCACGTGGGCGCCTCATGTGTCAACCCTGGAACATACTACTGAGAGAGAGACACAGAGACAGACAGAGAGAGAGAGAGAGAGAGAGAGAGAGAGAGGCAGAGAGAAAAACAGAGAGAGAAAGAGAGGAAGAGAGAGAGGCAGAGAGACAGAAAGAGATATATAGAGACAGAAAGAGAGATAGAGAGAGAGGCAGAGAGACAGAAAGAGATATATAGAGACAGAAAGAGAGATAGAGATAGAAGAGAGAGAGAGAGAGAGAGAGAGAGAGAGAGAGAGAGAGAGAGAGAGAGAGAGAGATGGCCTGCTCTCCACTCTCACCTGTGTGTGACTCTGTGTGCAGGTGAAGGCCAAACTGATATGGGTGTGGGTGTGTAATTATGTGCTGTTACCTGTCTGGCAGCTTTCTGTGGTTACACTGAAGAAGAGAGAGAGAGAGAGAGAGAGAGAGTGGGGGAGGAAAAGAAGAGTAGACAGAGAGAGATATTATTAAAAGAAAGAACTCAACATAAGAAGAAAGCAACCGCTCTGTTGAGCTCTAGTTCTAGCAGTAGATCTGGTTCTGACAGTAGCGGTGGCTAGTGCCAGGTCCGGCGCTAGCCGTGGTGATCTGTGGCTGGCTGGCTCCGGTGGCGGAGTGTTGGGGGCAGTGCGGGGCAGCGCCGGGGAGGGCCGGGCAGTCGTGAG
>NC_085006.1:5905000-5910000 GCF_963854185.1 Sardina pilchardus
CTGTAATGTCTGGACAAGGAAGAGTAAGAGCAAGGAGCAGGGCCAGGGAGTAGGCCCAAGGAGAGGGCACGGTAGAGGTGTAAGAATGTGTGGTGGTGGCATTCCAAGGGCTGCAAAAACAGTAGTCAGTGATGAAATTTGTGCCACTATCAATGGCCATGTAATCAACCTAGGCCTATCAAGAAAGGCTGGTGAGAATAAATGAATATCAGATGCAGTGTTGATGACACAGTAATTTTGTGCTTTTTTAGTTTCCCCCGTTTTTTGTTCAGAATGCTCTTGTGTGTTTCATGGACAGTTTGTTCACTGTAAGCAATACTGTACAACTTTTTCTGTTCTATCATAGCCTACTGTAATGGTTTCATTTTGAGTCAAGTTTCCAGTGTTTTGGTAAAGTTAGTGTGTGCAGAGAAATTACGAGTTATATATATGTAACAAAATGTGGTGTAACAATATGGAATGTGTTTTTGAGGGGAAAATGATCCATTTGGCCAATTGTGTTATTTAGGTGTGAGTCTGTGAGTTTAGAAAAAGTATCTGAAGTATGGGTAAGCGCTTGTTAGCGATTGAAAAAACTGTAAGTCACAAGTGAGTCATTGTTATAGTAGGGGACTGCAGTAGTGGGGAACCTATGACTCTCGGAGCTCTTTTGTTGATGGCATGTGGTTCAAATTTGAGCAGGTTTTTCATCCTAGTAAATTATTAGCATAACATGCCAATAGCTGCAATTGTGTTTCACAATTGTTTTTAAAGCCTAGATTAGCCTCAGTCATCACCTAAACAAATGTATTTTTTGTTTTATTGAACAAGGTGGCTTGACACAGGCCACTGTCATGTCAACTTCAGACTCTACAAGAAAGAAAAATCTAAAAATATGGACTATTTGTAGCTTTCCCGGCAGTTCCTGACCCCTGGTGTGGGTCAAGCCTACGTTTTTGAGATGTTCTGAATGAGAGGCTGCGTGACGCAACCCTTGGCACTGGGCAATAGCACACAGCTTCAAGTGTGTTTCTCAGTCTGTGGCGCCACAGTTCACTTGGATGGGTGTGGTTGCAAAGGTACAAGTAGAACGTCTTCACTAGGATTTGCCACAGATCAGTCGACCTGACCTGTGTCATTGCGAGAATTTTTTGTATATCAAGTTTGTTATTTATGGCTCTCGCAGCTCAAAAGGTTCCTGACCCCTGGACTAATGTGTGAATTGCCCAACTTCCCCGTTTTTCTAACTGTGCTGCCTCTCCTGGTTCCTGTGAGAAAAGCGCAGGAACAAAATAATTAAAATGAGCACATGGTTTAATTCAAACGAGAGCACAATTTTGAAAAAAAGAATACACAATTTAGCAAAAGCATATGATATGATATAAAAAATATTAAGTGGTAGGAAGAAATTCTTGCAATTACAATTCCTGGGCTCCGTAACTATTCACAGAAGCGTGTTTGTGTATCTGTTAATGTGTATGTGCTTTTGTAGTGTGTGTGTGTGTGTGTGTGTGTGTGTGTGTGTGTGTGTGTGTGTGTGTGTGTGTGTGTGTGTGTGTGTGTGTGTGTGTGTGTGTGTGTGTGTGTGTGTGTGTGTGTGTGTGTGTGTGTGTGTGTGTGTGTGTGTGTGTGTGTGTGTCTCTGTGCCTGTGCTGTCTTAGCCTCAGCTTTCCACCTCGCCTGGTCATGTCACAGTGACCAGAAAGCAATTATCAGTATATTGCTGTAGAGACAGAAAGACAGAGAGCGAGAAAGAGAGAGAGCGAGAAACAGAGAGAAACTGAGAGAGAGAAAGAGGGAGAGAGACAAAGAGAAAGAGAGAGAGAGAGAAACAGAGAGAGAGAGAGAGAGAGAGCCCTCCCCTCCCCGGGCCTCTTTACCCCCATAGAGAAAATGTCAGGCTGACACAGTGGAGAGCACTTTCTCCTGAAAGACCCGTCTCCATGAGCCGCTCTCAGACGCACTCTGCCACACACACACACACACACACACACACACACACACACACACAGACCCCACCACGCAGACTCCCCCCCCCCCCGATGGGGGGGGGCACCCACAGAAAAGCAAGTGCCATTGAGTTTGCCCTCCAGGAGGAGCAGAGGGGGGAGAGGCTGGCACCAGCTGAGTGTTCCAGAACAATCCTTCTGTTCAGGCGTCTGAGTGGAGGAGAGGCGAGGGCTGGCGTCACAGCACGCTGAAGAGGCGTTCTTCAGGTGGCCAAGGAATTAGTGTGCTCACGCATGGACGCATGGCTGGATGCTGGATGAAGGCATGTCTTCTTCAAGGCCCTGGTTAATATAACAGCACATTGATAGAAGTAGCAGACTGTAAATATGACAGTCACAATCTTGGCACAATCTTGTCTCCTCTGCCACCCTTTAGACTTCATTTAAGCTCAGTTGTTATGAGGAGATAGAGCTCTCTCTCTCTTTCTCTCTCTCTCTCTCTCTCTCTCTCTCTCTCTCCCCCTCTCTCCCTCCTTGTCAGCCCCTGTGTATTTTGGTCCAGTGGGCAATGCTAATCATTAGGAGAAAGGAGCTGGAGGTCAGGATGACTCGCCCCCGCTCCCGCTCCCGCTCCTGCTCCTGCTCCGCCGCTCCGACCCAGGCCAGCCACTCAGCCACTCCACTTGAGTGCTCTCTGGGTTGCTCTCAGTGTGTGTGCATGTGTGTGAGTGTGTGTGTTTGTGTGTCTGCATGCTGTGTCAACTTGTCAGTATTTGCAGGTCTATGGGTATGAGGGTGGGAGTTTGTACCTGTGTGTGTGTGTGTGTGTGTGTGTGTGTATGTGTGTGTATGTGTGTGTGTGTGTGTGTGTGTGTGTGTGTGTGTGTGTGTGTGTGTGTGTTTGTCTGTGTGTATTTGTGTTACGCCATCTGTTTCTGTGTTTTTCAGCTTCTTTTGTGTGTGAGTGCACTGCATTTTGAAGAGGCGTGTGTTTGCGAGTGTGTTCTGCCGGTGCTGTGCTGTAGAGGCTGAGGGCCCTGCTCCGAGGGCAGTGCTGGGGGGGGAATCAGGTGATGGGGCCCCCTGGAGAGCCATCAGCAACACGGGGGGACACATTTCACCGGCGCGCCAGTGAGTCTCCGGCAGGTTTGTGCAGAGACGTCGGGTCAAAGATTAAGCCCCGCTGCTCCGGGGCCGACTCGTACTCGTACTCGTACTGCTCCTCTTCTCCTCTTCTCCTCTTCTCCTCTTCTCCTCTTCTCCCCCCGGGGACTCCGCCGGTAGCCCAGCCAGCAGCGCGCTCACACCACACAGTAGTGCCAGTGATAATCTGTCTCACAGACTCCTCTCTCATCCCTCTCTCTCTCTCTCTTTCTCCCTCTCTCTCCGTCTGTCTGGCTCAGATCTCGGTGCTCTTTTCTTCTCCTGTCTTTTTTATGAGGCCTTCTGTGCTGCCGGAGCGAGGCGGGGGAGGGTGCGGGTCCTCCGGAGCAGGCATCAGATGTCGGCACACTGAAGTGATTAATGGCCGCCCTCTCAGCGCCGAGGCTGTTTGGTTTTTGTATTTGCGTTTGTAACCAGAGGGACCTGCAGAATGATAACAGGCGAACAGGTGGCGAGAAAGGGAGAAACGTGCAGGAGAGAGAGAGAGAGGGAGAGGGAGAGGGAGAGAGAAAGCAGGAGAACTCGGATGAAACAGTACACGGTGATATAATGAGCTATTAGAACAGAGAGGGAGCTGGTGAAAGTAACCATTAGGAGGGCGAGTAGTGAGAAAATGTGAGGAGAGGTATTTACATGTGGCTTCTAAAAGGGCTGTTGGGATTGGAGGGTTTAGTGAGTCACTAAGAATGAACGTGTCTTGTGATTGGTAGCTTGGGTTCTTGTGAGTGAGTTACTGTTTGTGTTTGCATGTACAGGAATGAAGGAGGAAGTGAGAAGTCTGAATTTGAATCTTCAGAAGAGCCGGTCAGACTGTAAACACGTAGAGGGACAATTACAGTAAGTGTAAGATATCCATGCACGCACACACACACACACACTCTCACACACATGTATGCACACGTGCACACAGGTGCGCACACACGCACACACACATTAAGACATGCACAGTCACACATAAAAACAGACACAAACACTGTTTCACGCTGACTGTCTCATATAGTTACGTATGTATGGTCACACACAAGAATGTTGAGCACCTCAGGCAGGATAGGAAAGCAGTTAAACAAACACACACACACACACACACACACACACACACACACACACACACACACAGTCACCTATTATTGGATACTCAAGTGCCCAGTGTATGCACACGCACACACATACACATTTGCCACCCACACACAGAAAGACTCAAATGCCACTCTGCAGACCGCAAACCTGAGCATAAATATCTCACATGCCCACGCACACACACACACACACACACACACACACTCACACACTCTCATGTGCGCACCCACACACCGCGGCATGTTAGCACTCCCATGAGATGCTGAGCCAGGTGGAATGCGTGCAGGAAGGTTAGCGGCGGGTCAGCGCGAGGGCCCGGGCTCCCTGGCATGCTTGTCACCCGAGCAGCGCACGCCTTTGTGACATGTCAGCTCCAGGTGCCGTGTGGCCTCACCCTGTAAACGCACACGCACACACACACACACACACACACACACACACACACACGTAATCACTCAGGGATCCTGCCCCCCCACCCCGGTCCTCTAGCATGGCGTGCCCACTCTGGCTCCCGAGCTGAGCGCGGCGGCTCCCGGTGCAGCGTGGCCAAGGCGGCGGCCCCTGGTCAGGACCGCGCTCAAAGCCCCATTTATCTCCACAAACACTCTCCGCTGCCCGGCCACTGCCAAGAGCAATAAAGCCCGGCCGTTGGACACGGTCTAAAAACAGGCAATCGCTCTTTTTTCCCCTCCTCTCTCTCTCTCTCTCTCTCTCTCTCTCTCTCTCTCTCTTGCTCTCTCTCTCTTCTCCCTCTCTCTTTTCCCTCTCCCACTCATTTTCCAGCTTGAGACAGATTTGTGGGTGTTTGAGAGGCTGGGGGAGTTGGCTGCT
>NC_085006.1:5915000-5923256 GCF_963854185.1 Sardina pilchardus
ATGGAACGCTTGACAGCATGAGGTCTAAACTGACCTTTGCTGTCAGTCTGTTTTCCTCTCAGTCAGATGCACAGATACCTATACACATCATTATACATTCATATAGCCTGCTGCAGATGGCACAATACCCAGAGAGCCTTCGGCTAATTGTTTTTACCCTTTAAATGTCTTCTGTTAATACGGAATTTAGATTATGTATCTTCCGGTTGTTCCATACGTTTTCAATCCAAAGTGACCTTTGGTCAGGTAATAGAACACTCTAGCCGTATGACTGGTTCCAGGGAATTTAAACCACAGTTTTGGTTTCACTTACAGGAACACATTAAGCATCCCCTACCCCCCCACCCTCCACACCCCCATCCCATCCTCTGACTTGCCAAGGAAATCAGAAGGGGCTGTTAGCTTGTGAGGTAAATACCAGCCGGGGCAGCACGTCTGCGAGGGATGGAAAGCATCAGTGAGCTGCAGCAGTAGTTCTCCTCCTGTCAGACGGCAACATCAAAGCCAGGGGCTGGTGGGTGGATGGGTGGGTGGGGGGATGGGTGGGGGGCTGGGGGTGGACAACCAGAGAGAGGTGCATGGGTGCCTGAGCTGTCTTCCTGACATCCACCCCTCTAGCTGCTCGCTCAGGGTGGTGGTGGTGGTGGTGTTGTTGGGGGCTGTGGGTGGATGAGAGGGGGGGGAGAGGGTGCAGATGGGTCCTGGTGCTGGACTGATGATGATGATGATGATGATGCACACGGCTATTGTGTGGCAGGACGAGGTGGCGAGAGATGGAGGAGCTGCGCAGCGGACAGATCCAGTGTGAGCGCCAGCACAGCGCAGCGCTGCAGAGGTAGGCATGCGCCCGCAATCCCACCACACCTTCACCAAGCACTAGCAGCAGGACACACACACACACACACATACATACACACACACACACACACACACACACACACACATACACATACACACACTATATGCACACACATTCACACGCTTTTGGGCACACACACACATGCACGCATGAGCGCACACACACACACACACACACATACACACTGTATATAGAAAGAATGCCATGTCATTTAGTGTAATTACGTTTTGAATGCGGTGAATGCATATGTGTGTGTGTGTGTTTGAGGGTGTGTGTTGTTGCGTGTGCCTGATTGTTTGCAGAGCAGCATTCTGAGTGTGTTGCGCCTCAGTCATCTGAAAGCCATCTCGCGTCTCATGAGGTGACTCACATTCCTGATAAAACACAACGAGGAGGAGAAAAAAGAGAAACTTGTTACATGACTGCGCTTTGTTGTTCACATTCCATCCCTCCCCAGAGTTTCTGTGCCTCTCTTTTCTTCTTCTTCTTCTTCGATGCGATGCATCACGTCGTTTTTTTTTTCTTTTTCATCCTTTCGTTTGAAAGGAGCGATCGGGCGCAGAAGCGTGTCGGGGAGAGGCGTTTGAGATGGGCTTCTGAAGAGCGCATGAAAGCGTCTATCCCGCCGAATATCAGAGAGCGCACAGACCTCAGTCACAATGCGTCTGTTTGAAAGGCCTCTTTGAGCCGGGGCCGGGAGACCAGATGAAAAAGTTTGCCGGTGGTGGGGGGCCGATGTGAGTGTGTGTGTTTGTGTGTGTGTGTGTGTGTGTGTATACCCATCTTTTAGGTCTCACAGATCCAGGAATTGATTGGACAGGTGAGCTGTGTTCAGTCGCTCTCACATGTAAGCCCTATTTGTTCCCTCCAACTGTCTGCGACTAAAGTCACCCTCACACACAGACAGACACACACACACACACACACACACAGACACACAGACACACACACCTTCTGTAGAACAGGCTGGGGTCCCTTTGAAAGTTCAGACGTAGCCTGTGCACAGAGCCAGCGTCAGCTATGAGGGCAGCAACAGCAGATGGAGGGCTGCACTGATGGGTGGGGTTTATTTGAACAGACACCCAGAAAACACACAACTAACCAACCTCGCTCTCTCTCTCTCTCTCTCTCTCTCTCTTCCCCCCTCTCTCTCTCCCCCCTCACTCCCTCCACTCCTTTTCCCGCTATCGACCTCTCCTTTCTCCTCTAGTCCTCTCCCCTTCCTTGAGGACTTCTCATTTTCTCTCTTATCAGTATGGGAGGAGGTTTTGAAAGGCAGTCTGTTTTTTTATCACAAACACTAATGATTCACCCATGAGATCTGTCACGGTGTCCTTTCAACACATCAGTGCTCCAGGACAAGCAGTTCCGATGAATTCCTCAGAAGTCGGCCCTGTTCAGAAACTTGAGCCAATAAAGGAGATGGCCCTATCAGTGTGGGCTGATGTCTCAATGCGAGGGGTCAGCTGAGAGCACTTGAGAGACTGTGACCAGAGCGTTCTAATACACCAGTACGCCTCTCTGATGAGCACGTCAGGAGGACATATTTCATAACAAGCATATGATTCATTACGTTCACTCACTTGCAAGTAATGCCTTCAGATTCGGTAAATCAATTCCAAGTCCGTTTCGAGTAAGAGGAAGCTAAATTCTGAGTGCTCTGTCACGCAGCCCTTGGCCCGCGCTGACTCATAATGACGCTGAGTGTTTCTCTTCGCACCTCGCTGCGTGACAGAAGACGGCGTGGTGTTCCGATGTCTCACAGTGGGGGGGCCGCTTGGCCCCCGGAGCAGCAGGACACGCCCTGATCAGGTAGTCACTCCACACCACCCCCCACCTCCACCTGCACCTCCTCCACCTGCCAACGCTGCTGCTGCTGCTGCTGCAGCCACCATTAAAGCCTTTCCTGGAATGTCTGGTGAAGGAGTGGTGTGGAGGGGTGTGTGTGTGTGTGTGTGTGTGCACATAGTGTTTTATTAGGTAGTTCCTCTTTTCTTTTCCTGGACATTCCTGAATGAGATGCTCGGAGAGTGAGAGAAAGAGATGGGGAAGCCAGAGGTCTCTCCAGGAAGTCCCAGTTTGGGGAAGCTGCTTATCTTGGAACTAGCCCGTTCGGAGGCCGATACGTGGGAAGGAGGCTGTTCTCCCGTAGGGCGAGCCCCCCTGCTCTTTCCGACGCTCGCCTTCCTAATCGCTCCCAATCATCACGGGCACGTGTAACAGATGCAAATAGGGTTTTCCAACATAGTTGCACGGAGCCTTCCACTAGTGGAAAGATCATGTGCAGGCAGGGGATGCTGTGCAGAGATAAGTTGTGAATTATCTCTGTGTGTGTACATGTGCGTACGTGTGTGTGTGTGTGTGCGTGGAGTGTGTGTGTGTGTGTGTGTGTACGTGTCTGCGGGGGTGTAAATCGTTGCGTGTGTCGTGAGACTCTACTCTCATTTGCCTCCTCCGCAGGCTGTCCCAAGACCTGAGGGAGAAGGAGGCAAGCTGGTTGTCATGCCAACAGAGATGTGACGCGCTGCAGGAGCAGCTGTTGGCGTGGCAACGGAGACAGGAGGAACTGACCCGCAGGCTACGACGGGCGGAGGGCGAGAGCGCGACCCGGGGAGAAGCCCTGCAGCAAGCTGCCGACCGCACGGCTGCCATGGAAACGCAGAGGTCATGACCTGTTTCACCTGTTTTTTGGGTCACCTGACCTGACCGCCAAAGTGATCACAGCAGCATCTCTGTCTGTCTTCATCAACCGTAACCTACTTTTCACTTTCTTTTTTTACTTTCACTTACTCTTTTCACTTCTCTTTTACTTGGCTTTCTCAGCTACTTATCTCTCCACTGTTGTGTACAGCAGCTTTCTGTTGTTGTGATCACGGTGTCAGCGCCCCTTCTGTATTTTCTCCTCTTTGTCTTCCTGTATGTCTCTGTTTTCTCTCCTGAGTGTCTCTATCTGGCCATGGTTGGGGTTGGGGCATCTTTTGTTGTTGTATTTACTGTCTGCCGTGGCAGCCTCATTAGAACTCACACAGAGTGCTCCGGTGCACGAGTGTGTATTCCCACCTGTCTGTCATTACCTGTTTACATTGAGGGCCCTCCTATTGTGGGGGCTTAATTCCCAGCTGTCTGCCTCTCAGTTCATCAGTAAGTGCTGGATGCCCCCCCCCCCCTCTTACACACACACACACACACACTCTTCAGCCTCAGTGATGCTTCGCTTCCCCCTTTGTATTTCCTGCACAGCTCTTAAGTCACCACAACTGCTGTTCCTTTTCATTTCTTGTAAGCGGGTCTTTGTCTTTCTGCTCTTATGTGCAGCTGTTTGCATTTGTGTTTGTGTGTGGTGCAGGTCTTTGTATTTGCGAGTGTATATCTGTAGCCTGTCTCATGCCGTGTTTATTCCCTTTAGTTTGATCAGCTTGTCTCTTAAGCCCACCTCTTGTGTTGGCCTGTGCTCCTCTCCTCTCCTCTCTTCTCCTCTCTGTGGGTCTTCAGAGGCTCCAGAGCCAATCTTCACCTCAATAGCCTACTCCACCCTCATCACCACCACCCGATTGCCCAACCACGCCCGCACTCCTCCCTCCCTCCCCCTCCCTGTCCCTCTCGTGCCCCTGCACCTCCTTGGCTCTGCACAGACCCGCTGGAAGTCCAACCTGAGGAGGTCTGACTGGTGTGTCCTCCACGCCGGGCGGCTCTAAAGTCGCCGCTCTGCTAATGCCATTAGCCACTAGCGCTGTGCGCTCGCCGCTCTGGGTGGCGGCGGGGAGAGGCCAAATTGATCTGGGGCTTATGCAACAGCACTCTGATTGTGTCTCATGCGAGCGCTGGCGTAAGCCTGTCCAGCGCGCTCTCCCTCGCACACACTCCCTGGCATCACGTGGAGGAGCCCATCACGCCATCATGGCTAGCCGCGAGGCTAGCGCCAGAAGAAGGTAGATGCGTTTAATCAGTCTCCTTTTAGGTGAAGGTGCGTCGTGTTAAGACTGTAATGGAATCTGCTGGATGAGTGGACTCGACTGACCTTATGACCCTGAGACCTTATGTAAGGTAGCGGCAGGCAGGGCTTTCCACGTCCTACTTACCTAATTTAATCAACACAGTCATGCAACTGCACGCCAAGACGCGCGAGAGAGAGAGTCGCAGATGTGAAAACCTGAAGCTTGCTTTTGGAGAGATGAAAAGTTCCCAAAAGCTACTGAACCCGTTTAGGCGGATGAACACCCTTTGCAGAGAGATCTGACTGCCGGCGTCCTCAGATCCACTTTTCCCCGACTTCAATGGCAGAGTCCGCTTTTATGATCTGAGATGCATGGAAAGCTTTCGAAAATGTCAGACATCTTTTTTCCCCATCAAAGTAAAAAAGCCCTTAGTTACACATCCACAAAGTGTGCCCTGGAATGGCCCGAGCCACAGAAGGCTTCCAGAGCTTCGCTGGGAAAACAAAGAGAAGGTCCAGTGTTTTTGCAAAGCCGAGGGAAGTGTGGACACAGGGCGATTTAACCGAGTGTCCTCACGCAGTGTCCTGGCTAAACAAACTTTTCTGAGCAAAAGCTTAGGGGATACAAACGCACCCTTACACACACACACACACGCACACAGGCACTCATGCAAGCATACTCATGCACATACGCTATCACACAGGCACACAATACACTCCTGTACACATGCTAGCCCAAACACACTCTCTCACACACACACAGACACAGAGTTGCAAGCATACATTCACACACACACACACACACACACACACACACACACACAGACACACTCTCACACACAGACACTGAGTTGCAAACATACAGTATATTCACACACACACTCCCTCTCTCTCTCTCTCTCTCACACACAGACTGAGACACATTCACACACACAAACACACTTTCTCACACAGACACATACTCACACACACGCATCCACACTCACGCTCAGGCCTCTAACCTAAGCCTTGTCCCGCTAATTAGCGCAGGCATGGTGTGAGTGTCCTCTGTGTGTGTGTCTGTGTGTCTGTGTGTGTGTGTGTGTGTGTGTGTGAGTGTATGTGTGGGTTTGGGGCCTGACCTCATCTGACCCAAGCGAGGACATTTAGTCCCCTTTTGCTCCCTCGCACGCACGCCACTGCCCCCTCCATGCCACAACTATTCCGGCCCCGCTGTCATGGAAGGGAAAGAGGGAAAAAACAGAACAAAAACCCTCTCTCTCTTCTTCTCTTTCCCTCTCTCTGTCTCTCTCTCTTTCTCTCTCTCCCTCTCTCTCTCCTCTCCTCTCTGCAGCCAGTGGGCACACAATGACGCTGTTGATGTTTTCCCTCTGTTGCACTGGAGGGCGGGTGGGGGGAAGCAGAGAGAGGGGGATAGAGAGAGAGAGAGAGAGAGAGAGCGGAGGGGTGGAGTGGGGGAGACGAGGCTGGCGCGGCTACTTCAGACAGCGTCTGGGCTGGCATGCACACGGCTGGGGTCGCGGGAGCACACACTGTACGCCTGACAGCCCTCGCCCACTCTCTGCCGCAGGCGCTCACACACACACACACACACACACACACACACACACACTCACACAGACACACACGCACACACACACACACATACACACACACAGACACACAGACAGACACACACACACACACACACACACACACACACACACACACACACACACACACACACACACACACAGCTGAGAGGACCAGTACACAACTCTCTCTCTCTCGATCTCTCTGTCTCTCTCAGTCTCACCCTCTCTCTCACACACACACACACACATACACACACTGACAGTGACAGGCAAAGATCACAGACACAGACGACATCTGGAAAGGAGGAAGAAATGTATACACAGCACAGACACACATTGAAGCTGACTGACGGACACTCAAGAATCATAAATCATAGTGCACGCGTGTAGATAAACGCTGTCTCCCAGATGGACAGCAGGACTGACAGATGGACCGATGGACTCGGATAGAGCAACTTCTCCTGAATTTCATTTTGTGGTGTGTGTCTGGCCGACGGATGTGTGTGCCAAGCGAAAGGGACCTTGACACGAGAGCAGGGAAAGACAGCACATTGACTGTGTGACCTGTCATGAGAGACAGAGAGAGAGAGAGTGAGAGAGAGGGGGATGAAGAAGGGGGAGGAGGGAGAGGACATCGGGGGTCTTCACGCGATGGCTCTCACTCGCCATCGCCTTCATAATCCCCCCGTCCAGTCTGTCCCCGGGTGGAGGGCGGAGTGGAGTGGGGTGGACAGACACGCCACCACGGGGGCTGCCACGCCAGGCGGGAGGTCCAGAGACTCTCCCGGCAGCAGCGCGGCGATCCGATTATTGCCCAGGTTTCTTTGAAACTCAGTCTGCGCGTGGATTACGCCGAGTCGGGGCCCAAAAGTCCCCACCCACGCCAACAGGCCCAGACAAACAGGAGGCTGCCGGGATTAGCGCCACCATTTGTGAGTGTGGTTAAAGCGCAAAACCCTGACATTGAGATCATGGGTCTCACTGGGGATAAGCAGGAGCCACTCTTAAGCGCTCGCTTGTCTTGCACTGCAACAGCAGTGCACGCTAAACAAGATCACGTCCTGAAATATCATGCGAAGAGCAGAATTGTCTGGCGCTGAATTGATTGTGTTGGTGTTGTTCGAGGCACGCTTGTCTGCCTCTGTCTATTGCCTTTCATTCCGTCCTCATTTGCTATGCTTTCATTTTCTTTCATCTCCTTCATGGAGATATTTTTAGCCGTTTTTTAATTTGTAAATGAATGTATATTTTTTTCTCTCCCTTGCCGCTCAGCTGGATCTCAAGCCGCGTGTTCTAAACAGAGAGGGAGCACGCTGTTAGCTGAAGCGTGATCAGTCTCGCGTCTCGCTTTTCCTCCTGGGCTCCATTTTAATAGGCTGGCGTCTCGTCTGTTTGTGATTGACACTGACGGGCCATCATCAATACCACCGCTCCCAGCGTCATGGGATCTAATGTCTCTAATTAGAGAAGGTCCAGGGATTAATGACATTAACGCATGATTCGTCCGCGCCACTGACGGGCCAGACGTTTGATTAGCCTGAGCTGCTTTAGCTCAAGTGGAAACGTGGCAGCAGAGAACGGAGGAAGGAAAAAGGGAACAAAACGGAACGCTAACCAAGCAGAAAAGAAAGACGAAAGAAAAATGGAACAAAAAAAATGAAAGCAGTAACCTGCCTCTAGTGTGGCGTGTCTGACAGAAGCTGCAGCGACCAGAGGCGAAGAGGGCAGAGCTGGACACATCATTATAATCCGCAAGAGTCTGTGACCTTATGTAGTCCGGACATCTCACAGAGGGAAACAACCCAGCTAGCTGGTGTTTGAGAAAAAAAAAAGGAAAAGTAAAAAATTACAAAGGCAGGAGTTGTGTGTGTATATGTGTGCGTGTGTGT
>NC_085006.1:5923456-5933456 GCF_963854185.1 Sardina pilchardus
TTCGGTCTGACGAAGGCGCCAGCGACTTTCTCCCCGTCTTTTTTACGGTTTATTATTTATTCCCCCCCACATACTCCTCCATCCATTCTGAGAGCATTTGGTTTCTATCTGCCAGTCCTAATGTGCTGGCCGCTGATGTGATTACACAGAGGCAGTGGAGTGGGGAAGGCTCTGGCAGTGGGTGGGGCTGGGAGGGGGGTGCGGGGGGTGGGGGGGAGGGATGTGCGGGTAGGGGGGCTGTTTTTCTTCTTCACAGCTCGCCCATTAAAGAAGAAGGTCCCAGAGAGCCACTCTGCACAGCTCCACCGTTAAAGGCCAACTTCCCAGGAGACGCCTTTCATATGATTTCCATCAAAGTGCTGTGTGTGTGTGTGTGTGTATGTGTGTGTGTGCGCGTTTGTCTGCTGGAGAGAAAGAGTGTGTGTGTGTGTGTGTCTCTGCTAAATGCAATCCAAGATTTATAAACACTTCGTGGCTGATCAAGTTGATGGTGCTCAGAGATGGCACATTAGCCCTGACGAGGGAGAGAATATCTAAATAAGTTCCATCCCTCCATTTGCACTTCCACTGCACTCACACACACACACACACACACACACACACACACACACACACACACACACACATCCCATTCATATGCAGGAGCGTGCATATAGGCTGGCATGTCGACCAGATCAGATGGGAAACATGAAAACATGACGCAAATGTGACAGGACAACCGTGGGCATACAGTAGATGATGCAGTGTGGCAGCCCACAGCCTTGCTAGAAGAAGTTTCAGTTTCACCGCTTTCTGCAACTATCTAGCAAGAGGTGTTTTTCCTACATTTTGTTTTGATTGTGTTCTGTGTGCGTGCGAGTGTGTATGTTTATATGTGTCTGTGTGTGTGTGGCTTGCACACGCACGGGTGTGTGTGTACGTGCGTGCGTGTTTGTGTGTCAGGGATGTTTTTCCCCTTTGTCTCACCACACCAAGATATGTGTGATCTGTCTGCACTGCCTTACATTGTCTCTTGGGGAAAGTATTTACAAGCCACTAAGGAATGCACTGTAAAAATGTCATTTCCACCTAGCTGTCTGCCAGTTAACTGAAGCCAGTCTGAATTCCATCCTCATAACAGATAATGACACTGCCACGAAGGAGAAAATAAAATAAATGGAACAATCATCTGAAGTAAATATCCCAAGAAATAACCTGAGAAAAGCCTCAAATGTATCTAAACAAGAAAGAGGATCAGAGCGGAGGGGATTAAACATTAATTACCAGAGAAAATGAGGCCATATGGTTGGCTGTCAGACTGATTGGCATCAGCGTCGACTGTTTCAAACCGTGCGGCAGGAGGGTGAATCGTAGTCGGCTCTTGTTGATCTCAAACGAGAGAGAGAGAGAATAGAAAAAAAAAACTGCCAGAGAGAAAGAGAAACAATCATCTGGAGGATTTGTTTGTTTGTGTCAGGCACACCCAGAGCCTCTTAACGATGAGGCCCTGCGCCTCAGAGCAGAGAAGCGGAGACCGAGAGAGAGAGCGAGCGAGACGCTGGATTAGCCAGAGTGAATCATGTGAGTGCGGAGTGGAGCGGGGAATCACCCAGAGAGGGAGAGAGAGAGAGAGAGAAAAGGCAGAGGCCCAGAGGATTATGGGAACAACACGACTGGGCTGCCAGCACCACACCACGCTCGGTGCCAGGGGCAATGCCCCTCTTTTTTTTGTTCCTGGAAAACTCCCGAGCTATCACATGCCGACTGTCTCCCAACGCACTCACAGAGGATCAAATGTTTGGGTCTGAGGCGTGAGAATGTGCACAGTAAACAGCATTATGCTGCCGCACCAGGACAAATCTCAGTGGGGGGTGTAAATCGCCTGTCAACTTTTGGTTGCTATCGTTTTTTTTTGTTGTTTTGGGGGGGGGGGGGGGGTTAGGGTTGGGGGGGGGGGGGTTGTTTTGGAGTGGTCTTGGCTTTGCTGCTCGCTGTCTCATGACACTCTGCCACGAGAGCAGTGCGAGGCGCGCTCCAGCTCTCCGAGGGTTTGAGGTTAACAGATGAGATTAGAGCGCTTTTTAAAAGAACCAACATTTTGCTGGCAGATGGATAACAATCAGTCTCTTTATCTGCCACATCAAACGCTTATCAGTATTCATGTATGCTAATGTCTCATATTTCTGGAGCGCGGCGTACCTTTGAAGTCTGGGGAAGCAGAGAGCGGGGCCGACCGGCCGCCGTGACTCCGGGAGTTTAATATTCCCCTGCTCACTCACCTGCAGCATGGAGATGATGGGCTCAAGTATGGCCTGTCCCCTGCCTGAGTGAGTCCCTATGGCAGCCTATTATGTGCGGGGCTCTTGAAACACCTGCCCTTTCATGAGATATTCCTTTGTGGCGCACGTGATGAACCACACGTGTGTGTGTGTGTGTGTGTGTGTGTGTGTCACAGACAGGAGATGAGCGAGGCCAGTAGTCGTGAGGTGCGGAGGCTGGAGGAGAGCTTCAGGAGCAGGCTGCAGGAGGTGGAGCAGGAGAGGACTCAGGTACTAGCAGCCCACACAGCTAGAGCTCAACAGAAAGAACACCAATCAGCCAGCGCCATACACACATCAGCTTGACCCACATTCACCAGCCATTACTCATACATGAAGTGTAAAGTGAAGTTTCTAATGAAAATCACAGGATGTAGCATGTTCTGTAGATATGAAAAATGGTAGACAGAATACTTACCTTACTGAAACATGATCATGATCAACACAATTATTGTATGGTCAGCTGAAATGCCCTTACATGTGTGTGAGCAGTCCTTTGTGATATCCTTTGGATCGTATCCTATGGTCCCTGAGAGACTCCCTACACACACACACACACACACACAGACATTACCTGCCATTTTGTCCAGTTCTGTCCTTGTGGGCCCAGCACAGAGAGGAGAGTCCACAGGCCTGCAACGGTACACCAGAATGTGCTCCCCACACACACACACCGCCGCTTTAGACACACCTCAGCGGACAGGGCCTGTCATGTAAGAGGAAACCAGCGGCACGCATTTGGCCTCCCAATGAACCAGCGCAGCATGCAGCGCGCTCTACTGTCCAGCCCCTCGCTCCTCTCCTCTCCTCTCCTCTCCTCTCCTCTGCCAGGGTCAGAGATAATGCCCCGTGCCCCGGCTACATTTTCATGCTGACTGGTTCAGCGTTTCTTTTTTTTCCTCCCCCCCCTCCCCCCCACCCCCCCTCTGGTTCTTTGGCTCACCCTTGTTGTTCAGGGTCACTGAGGTTGCACCTCGGCACGACAGTATTAAGGGGAATGCCTTTTGATTTAGCAAAAATTACACAAAGCTCCCTCTGGTTTCCTGTCCCTGACACGGACGTTTACCCAAAAGCCGAGGAAGCGGTCTCTTTCTTGCACAAACACTCATGCTCATTCACACACACAAACACACACACACACACACACACACACACACACATGTACACACACCCTGCCCTGCACCCTGACACGCATCTCTTTGAAGAACTTGGTGGCCTTGGCTAGTACCGCCTAAAAATACATCGCATGCCACCGGCCCCCGGCTTTGTTGTCCGTAATTGCTGTAACCAGCTCTTTTCTTTCCTGCCTCCAACAATTCAATATTTCTCTGCCCACTTTTGGTGAGAAATCCGTCTCTCGGCAAAGACAGTCCACAATTACCATCACACTCCGCACCCTCCGCCCCCCTCTCTCTCCGTGCGCCATTTTCATTTTTGCCTCAGAAACAAACAAGATCTGGGAGTGTCATCATCCAGAGAGGGGAATAAGATGCCGACTCAGGCAGTGTTTATCTCCCGAGAGCCAACTCACACCAGCACGCATACTCCCCTGACCACAGTCATTTGTACTGATTCCACCGAGCAGCATTTTTGGTCAGTTTGCTCATTTATCAATGCATGTTTACATGTAGTACATTGAATCAAGTACATTTTTGTGATTGTGTGTTTATGTGTGTGTGTGTGTGTGTGTGTGTGTATTCAGATCCAGGCTGCTCTGGAACAGCAGTGTGCCCAGGTGGGCCTGCAGCTGAAGGAGAGGGAGGTGGAGGTGAGGAGAGAGGCAGCCATGGACCTGGACATCGAGAGACACAAGAACCAGGAGCTCCTCCGCAAGTACCAGCAGGAGAAGCAGCAGCTGCAGCTCAAGGTGTCAGACTGTGTGTGTGTCTGTTAGTCCTGTTCGTGTTCATCGCTGCCTGTCTCCTCTCCTCGCTGGCATATTTTGTCTCATCTTTTGTTTGCGCTGTCTGTTCACGATTCTCATTTCTACACATGCGTGAGTGTTCCTCTCTCCCTCTTTTTTTTTCTCTCTCTCTCTCTCCCTCTCTCCCTCCCTCTCTTGATTACACACATTCACTCGCTCCGCATTCATCCACCTCCCCATTCTCCCCTCCTCTCGCCCCCTCTCTGGGTTTTTTGGCCCTAAACACTCTTTTGTTCGGGGGCATAATTGATGTCTGATGAATGTCTGCTGGCTGCAGCCCGATACTGGTTGCGCATTGGGGCGGGCGGTGGCCGGAGGAAGATTGGAGATGGCAGGCCTAGTGGTCTAGAAGTGACGTTGAAGGGTTTTGTCTGCGCGAGCCCCCGGGGTGAGATGGGATTGTGCCGGAGCCGGCTGCAGTCGGCGGGCCGTGCGAGCCCGTCAGGAGGGGTCTAGCCCGGGCCACTATGGCACTGTGTCAACAGCCAGCCTGCACTGTCTGCACTCCCAGGACAACTGACGTGTGTGGAGGGGGCAGGGAGAGACGGAGGAATGAGGACGGAGCCGACGAGTCAAGGCGTCTTCGTCTCACGTCATCTCCATGAACCGTTCTTTTTTTAGGCACACCATATAAGACCAGATGCTAGAAAAATAACTCCTAGTTGTTCTCCAGGCAGGAATCTGACTGCTTTAGTTTAGCTTAACCTAGCATGGCATAGGAGGGGTTTTTGGAGGAAAGACGGCAGGGGAGAATGTCTTACCATTATAATGTATAAGCTCACACTTTTCAAGACTTTTGGGACAAAAATTACCGCAAAAATGCATGGTTGTTAGTAGCTACTTTGTCTTAAAGTGCTATTTCCTAACTAATAGCCTCATTTTACAGTCATTAGTTTCTGATTTGTTGGTAGGAAGCGATCAGATTTCCGACCTTATCAGATAAAAAATACCATACAATACTTGTTTTTGGAAGGGTGGGGGATCCGCCAATACTTCTCCTCTATTTCCCACATCCCTGGGTTTAGCTGTAGTAACATGCTGACATATTTCATCACGTGGAGAATGTGGAATTTTGCATTATAATTATAGACTGTAAGAATGGACAGTCATAAAAACAGTCTCCTGTCTCAGCAAGCAAAGCTAGAACGCTAACAGCGCTAACAATAACAATCCCATCATCCTTCTCTTAGCTGCCTTCCCTGGTGCAGTCAGCGACACAGGAGCTGCAGAGGGAGGTGGTGGCTCTGGAGGAGCGCTTAGAGGAGGCGCGTGCGCGGCTGGCTCAGCAGGAGCATCGGAGGGAGGAGGAGGCGCAGTGTCTCCGGGAGGAGGCCCACGTTCTGGAGAGGCAGCTAGCGCAGGAGAGGTGCACCAGACAGGACGCACTGCAGCTCGCGCAGCAGAGCCACCAGCAGAGGGCGCTGCAGCTAGCCGAGGCCCTCCGAGAGCTGGAGCAGCTCAGGAGCCACAGCGCCGCCCTGCAGGAGGAGGTGAGAATGCAATCAATACGCAGCCACACACTGATCATGCATACATACATAGGTCATGATTCTGGGTTCTGCATCTAGTGAAAGGACAGTAGGTAGGTAGAGAATAAGGTACGATTCGTATGTATTGTTATTCTATGTGATATCAGAGTGCATTTATCTGTATGATTAATGGAGCTGTAATATTTTTTTCCAGCTCTTAAGCTTCCCATTTTATGCAGAGTGTCTGTTTGCCTCTTTATTCCACAGCTTAGATGAATATTGAATGCATTGAAATTAAATTTTAAAAATAAGAATATATGTGGTAAAATGTGTCAAATGTTAATGTGACTTGTTCAGAATGAATAATGGATGATCTGTGTTGAAAAGCAAATCATTTTCAGCCTTTTACAGACAGTACTGAAAATAAACAATTTTGAGAAAAATGGAAACAAGACAAGTGGAAATCTGAAATATTAAAGAGAATATTTTAAAGTTAAAATATCTCATGTAGTATGAGCAGCCACGTTTTATTAGGAGCTTATTTGCAAACCGGCTCACAATGCAGTATCAGCAGATGAGATGTGTTGTTTGCAGTTTCATTAATGTTTCGTTTACATTTAATTTCAATTCCTCTTCCTCTTGTAACAATTCTATTTGACCTTTTGTGTCATGCACATAACCACTGGACAAAAACATTTGGCAAATATTTGGCATACGTGTCGAAACTGTATTTCTCTCAAGATGTCCATGCAGTGGATTGTTAGTGGCCTACAGCCCTGGATTTGTTACCATACAAAGGTAGCTGAGGCTGGTGATGGGAGAAGAGGCTACTCCAAGATACCATTTCATGTGGAAAAGACAAGGAGAAGTGAAAATAGAAGTGCATGTCAAACATGTAGAGAGATAAGAGAGAGAGAGAGAGAGAGTTATGTGGGTGACTGTGTGTGCATGAGAGATGAGGCTGACCTAAAGTTGAATCTTTCCAGTTAAACAGAGAGAGGAGTAAGAGCGACAGAGGGAGTAAAGTGGGGGGAAAAGAGGATAGACAGTTAGAGAGAGAGAGAGAGAGAGAGAGAGAGAGAGAGAGAGAGAGAGCAGTGGAGACGGAGACAGCACTATGAGGCACTTCCTCTGTTGACACGCATGCCTGTGTCTCCAGGGGGCAGTCTGTGGTTGCAGTCACGACACTCTCTCAGCTGTCTGCTCTCCTCTCCTCTCCTCTCCTCTCCTCTCCTCTCCTCTCCTCTGCTCTGCTCTGCTCTGCTCTTCTCTCCCTGTTCTGTCTCTGCCCCCCACCACAGAAGCACCCGCCCAGACTCCAGGCCCACACCACACACACACACACACACACACACACACACACACACACACACACACACACACACACAATCATCAAAACCGCACACACATATACACAAGCACACACTAACACATGTGCACAGACACTAACACATGTGCACACACAATGGCCATCCACAGACACACCAAACCAAAACCTCACTTGCACACAGACTTACTCTACACTCACACTCACACAAATGCCCGCACACACACAAACAAACAGCAGCACGTAATGACCCGTACACACACACACACACACACACACACACACACACACACACACACACACACACACACACACACATAAATCCATAATCGCATGTGTGCACACAGACATACTCCTGCCCTCTCCCTGAAGGCCCCTCAACACCCCCCTCACACACACACATGCGCACACACACACACACACACGCACGCACACAAACACCCACTCCAACACCACGGGTGTACCGTGCTTCTTGCCAGTTCATCTGGTTCAAGGTGCCGTGATGAGAATTTCACAGCTGACATACTCCTTTATACCAGCCTGAGAGCACGGCCCTCTCTCCTCTCTTCTCCTCTCTCTCTTCCTTTCCTCTCCTCTCTCTCCTGCTTTCCTCTCTCCTCCTTTCCTCTCCTCTACTCTCTCTCCTCCTTTCCTCTCCTTTCTCTCCTCCTGTCCTCTCCTCTCCTCTCCTCTCCTCTCTCCTCTTTTCCTCCCTTCTCTCCTCTTTCCTCACTCCTTCCCTTTCTCTCCACTCCAAAGTCAAATGGCCTTTTCCGTGGGCTGCACTGCGTTGCATTTAAAGGCGGTATTAGGAGCCTCTGGGTAGGGAGTGAGAATGATATGAAATCGATGCCCGGGGATGTTTCACGCCTCAGTCTGCTCTCCCAGGCAAAAACACATCACCTCTCTCAGCGGTCCATCTGTCCCTCTGATCTGCTGTGCGCTGAGACACACACACACACACTGGACAGGAGCCTGTGAGCGGTCATTATGTATTGATGACGGAGACGAGGTCACCTCAGGGCTGGGCACGGGACACGGAGACCGTGCTGGCAGGCACTGCAATGAGCAACAAAATATACAGTGGCTCACTCATGCGAGAGACTCCTCAGAGCTGTGTGTGTGTGTGTGTGTGTGTGTGTGTGTGTGTGTGTGTGTGTGTGTGTGTGTGTGTGTGTGTGTGTGTGTGTGTGTGTGTGTGTGTGTGTGTGTGTGTGTGTGTGTGTGTGTGTGTGTGTGTGTATGTGTATGTGTATGTATGTGTATGTGTGTGTGTGGGTGTTCAGACATTCTGCATGAAACCACATACCAACGCGCATTCTTTCTGTAATATGCAAATAGTTTACTCACTCTGAATACCATAGGCTGTCAGTTGTCTTTTGCACTGCCTTTCTTTTCTCTACCCCCCTTCTCTCTCTCTCTCTCTCTTTCTTCCACACTTTCTCTCTCTTTTTCCCTTGCTCTCTCTCTATCTCTGTCTCAGTGTGAGAGTAATTGCACACAGCTGGAAGTGCTCTGTTTTGCAGTGTGAGAGTTAAGCCGTGATCATAACAGTGAGAGCCTGATGCCCCCCCCCCCCCCTCCCTCCACTGGAGAGGAGGACGTCTACTCCCCCATGTCCCCGGCTCAGGAGACAGCGGCGTCCACTCCTACTGTTTGTGTTTGGGATGTGACAAAATGTCTGCCCTTCACCAACCGTCCCTCACAGCTCCTCTGGCGAAAATACTTGCAGAGGTTTGGGATGGAACACGTGTGTGTGTGTGTGTGTGTGTGTGTGTGTGTGTGTGTGTGTGTGTGTGTGTGTGTGTGTGTGTGTGTGTGTGTGTGTGTGTGTGTGTGTGTGTGTGTGTTGTGTGTGTGTGTGTGTGTGTGTGTGTGTGTGTGTGTGTGTGTGAGAGAGAGATTGTGCTCACTGTCCGTCACCTCACCGAGGTGTTATTGCGATTTCACTGTCACAGTGTCCTCACTTAGCCTGTCCAGATCCCTTCCTTACGGCACAGAAGGTCACCAGACCTGCACATGTGTGTGTGTGTGTGTGTGTGTGTGTGTGTGTTTTTGCTTGTGTGTGTGTGTGTAAGTGTGTGTGTGTGCGTGAGTATGAATCTGCAAATGTATGTGAGCGTTTGCGTCCATGTGTTTACACACACACACACGCACACACACACACACACACACACACACACACACGCTCTGTGGCGTGGTGTGAGTGAGCAGAGGAGGCCCAGGCCAGGCCCAGTGTGTGCAGCACCAGAGTAAACAGGGCGTGACGCAGGCCACTGCTAATGAGGTCCGGCCGCGCCGCACAGCCCCTACGAGAGCAGCCCGCTGACGTCACACCGCTCCAGCACAGGGGCTCCAGCTCAGCCGTCCCTAAGCAGCACGGCCTGCCTTACAGGGCCCACAGTCAGCACATGTGTGTGTGTGTGTGTGTGTGTGTGTGTGTGACTTTGGGTGGGAGTGTGTGTAAGAGGGGTCTGTGTATGCATGTGGGTGGGAGTGTGTGGAGAGGGGGTGAGTTGTTTGTTCCCCTAGGGGTGTGATTGAAGAGAAACATTTCTCCCCCCTGTGGTACTGGTGTTTGGCCACAGGGTGGTGCCGTTTCCACCTGGAGCGTCGGCAGGGGGTGGGGGGGTGGGGGTGTTGAAATGAAACGATGCGCCGTGGCTAAACGGCTTCAATGTGGCGCACATGTGCGCCTGTGGTCCGGCCTCAGATGTGGACGGCCCAGACGGAGAGGAATGCCCGCGCCGCCTCGCCTCGCACAGATCTGCTGATATTTATGCCAGAGAAGAAAGAGAAAGATGAGAAGGCCTCCATCCCCCCCTCCCTTCTCAGAAAAACGGCTCTTCGTAAGTGCTAGCACACCGCTCGCGGCACGTCAGAAGACTTGAGCCGTGCATCCCATAATGAGCGCCGCGAGCTGACTGCGGTTTCCATCGTCTGACTTATCACACGAGCAATAGCCTCCCCTCTCTCTCTCTCT
>NC_085006.1:5938456-5965956 GCF_963854185.1 Sardina pilchardus
CACCTGCAATTAGTGTTGCCCTGGAAACAGGACTGAAGAATGCCTGGCGTTAACCGTGGCGAAAACGTGAACGTGACAATGGTGTTAAGTACCTGTGGGAATGCAGGGAAGCGACGCAGCCTAAACCGCAGTGAGTCCCTGCTTGTGAACCGTGGAGCATGCCAACGTATGCGCCCACGGGCAACCCCCATAGACAAGGCCTCCTGAACCATCTCATTGTGTGAGCCAGCTGAAAACTATTTTCACTCTTTGTCCAACTACCTCGCCCTCTATCCAGAGAACACACGGCCATCCGTGTGTGAGCAGGGTCCTCCCCAGGAACATTTCTCATGTTACCTCACTGGCTCGAAGCTCGAGCATGCGTCCAGGCATCTGGCTGAAGAAGGTCAAGTCCATCTAATGGGGTCAGTCAACATGATCCCTGTAACACATGCACGTAAACTCACTTCATTTACAAGTAAAAACGAAGAGAAAATCATTTGCAATCCCGGTAGAGAAGCACGCATTTGTGCTGTTTAGCATGTTTGCGTTACCGCCGGATCCAGGTTGACTGATTGAAGGTCAAAGAGCAGATGAATAATGCAGCAGAGGGGGGAGCACCATGATGTCGTGATGTGTCCGGTGCCTCAAGACCTTCGGACCAGAAAGGTTAGGAGTGGGCGGGAGCACGAGGCAGCACTTTGGCCCTGCAAGACTGAGGAGGTTGAAAGAGGCGGCGGGTGTTGTCTGTTAATGTGCTCCTGCTCCCATGACAACAGCATGCATCTGCTGTGAACATGCATAGGTTCCAGGGAGGTGGTGGTGTGTGTGTGTGTGTGTGCATGCGCATGGGTCACGCATCATTGCCGGGCTGAATGGCCTTCCCCACCCACGCCTGTCAGATGAGGTGGTGTGGCGTGTGGGTGTGGGAGAAAGGCTTTTGGCCCTGGCCTCACCAGCGGTTGCTTCACTGAAGATAGAAGCCTCTCCCCCTTGCCTCTTCTCTCTCACACACAAGCCTTCTCCCAAAACGTGAGGTCTACCCACAGAGGGGTGTGGACCAAACCATCCATCCATCCCAACCTGATCTCAATGCCCAAGGAGGGAGCTGAAGACAGAGAACTATACTGGGAAGGGGGAGGGCGTGGGGGTGAGTTATGAAATGACTGGTTGGGGCTGTGGGTAGGCTTGCACGCTTACAGGATGTGGGTGTTTTGATAAGTGTGATTACTAATGCTGTTTCTATGAGGGTTGTGCAATAAAAATTATAATGGCATACATTGGAGTAGAACACTACTAAGACCATTTTAGGAAGCAGGATTTAGGTAGGATGCCAGTGGGATTTGTTTTTACACAAACTTAATAAACCATAAGTCCATTGTTCATATTCAAAATATGTGCTATGGTCATTCAAATGTTAAATCTCCAGTTGGTACAGTATAGAGACAAAGTCCAATGCACTCACATATAGTAGTTCAGTGACCTCTACTGGCATACTGGCTGTATTACTTGCAACAGACCTTGTGCACAGATGAAGCACATTTCAAAATGACTGAAACCAATGTTCAGCAGTTACCAATGGTCGGTGTCCTTTTGTTGTTCTTCACATCCTCGCTCGGGAAACGGCAATTCTAGAAACAGACATGGGATTGAAATGAATCTGTGGTGGTTCCCATAAGCTTGAGGTGTCGGCAACTGATCTGACGAGTTTATTTTTGATTAATGCCAGATGAATGTTGGCTACATCATACACCTAGAAACTGAAATGACCAGTCATTTGTTTCATAAGTCAATGAGATTCCTCAAAAGTTAAAGTTAAAAAGATTCATTTCACTCATCACGTTTGAAGAAACATGAGTACCACAAGCAATCTGACTGAACACTCAAGCTAATAAATTCAGTGAATAATTTCCTTCAATGAAGGAAAACGAATCAATAACTGAGAATTAGATCACGTTTTTATTAAGTAAAAATCAGACGAACACATGCAGACTAAAAACCAGTGTTTTTTTTTGTTTGTTTTTTAAACCACGATCCAAAACACAAAAAAACTCAAATTATATTAAAAGTCTGCATCCAGTTGTTCAGAAAAAAAAATGTCTATTTCTAGAGAAATACCATTTTTGCATTTGTACAACTGTATATATGTATGTATTATAAATATACACACGTCAGTCCAAAGAAAAAATAAACAAACAAAAAAGGTTGAGTGGACCTGGTATTCCTCTTCTTTTGAACTGTGCAAAGTCTTGATGTCTTTCCTGAATATTTCTTCAATGGTGAACTTCCCTTACCTTCCCCTCCCTAACAAAGACAAACATTCTGCTTTTTAAAAATCAAAGCTCTCACCATAATACATTGGCATTTGACCAACTATACAACTGTATGATTTTCGTCCCGGTCCACAACACTACATGAAACTGAACAGGGCTTGTGAAAGACAGATAGACAGAACAGAAAAGACAGAAAGAAGAGACTGAGGGAGGTCAGGGGAGGAATAGAGAGACGGGAGGGGTTTCACGGGGTGTGGAGTAGCCCTCCCTCCTCGCTCATCGTCTGTGGCGGCTGTGGCCCGAGTGGCTGCTGCTGCTGCCGCTGTGATGGTGCTTGCTCTTGTGCGAGCGCTCGTAGGAGCGCGACCGCTCCCGCCGCTCCCGGTGGTGGCTGCCGGCCCCGCTGCTGCGCTCGTGCTTGTGCTTCTTGGGGTCCGAGGAGGAGGAGAGGCGCTCGCGCTCCCGGTCCCTGTCCCGGTCTCTCTCCCGCTCCCGGTCCCGGTCTCGCTCGCGGGGCTTGCTGTTGGAGCGCGAGCGGCTGCGCGAGCGCTTCCTCTTGTGCGTGTGGCGGCTGGCCGACTTGGACTCGCCGCTCTCGCGCTGCTTGGCCTTCAGGTGCGGCAGCAGCGGCGACAGCGGGATGCCGTGGTTCTGGTGTCGCCGTGGAGACGGGCTGCGGCTGTGGGATCGGCTCCGCGAGCGCGAGCTGAAGGTCCCGGAGCGGCTGCGTCTGTTGTTATAACTAAGATACAAAAGACACGAGGGTTAGCTAGACCGCCAGTCAACACAGGACAACTGTACCATGCTTACTATGATTTCATCTAGAGTTACTAGTGTTTAAAACAGCATTTATTCTCAATTTATCCCTTTCAAGACAGAAAATGAACTGCTCTAAGAGGGCACACTTATTACAATAGAAGTGTAAGTGTGTGCACCATTGAAAAGAGTCTACTTTATTACAGACAAAAGATGGATATGACATACTGCCTTCTGGGAGAACGTGATCTGGAACGTGACCTTGTCCTGGACCGTGAGTGGCTGCCACTCCTGCTGTTGTGGCTCGGCTTGCCTTCTTTCCTGAGACTGGAACACAATGGAGCAAGTCAACACTTGTTGATTGTGCATCATGGCGTGTCAGCCTAGCGTGTGAGCAGAGCTGGCGTGAGACTCACCCGTTGTGTGGGCTCTTGGAGCTCTGGGCCCGCTCCTCTGCCTCCTTCTTCACAGGCTTCAGCGTCTGGCCGTTGGGGGACTTCTCCTCGGCCTTCGCGTCCCTGGGGGATCCTGCCATGGGGAGCACACCAACAGGTCAAATCCAACTTCACTCCTACTTGGAATCTGACCACTATGGGGCCAGGTGGCTAGCAATGTAGGGGGAGGGCCAGTTTTGGGTGTTGTTGGGACTCACCTGGCTTGGAGCCTGGAGAGAAGCCGCCCAGGGTGGAGAGGGCCGGGGTGCCGTCAGGGTTCAGGCCTTTGGCCTTCAGCTTGGCCTCCTGCAGCGCCACCTTCCTCTTCTCCACCTCCTTCTCCAGCTGATCATAGTTTGGCTGGAACAGGAGACGCTTTATCAGACCACTTTCAAATATACACCAACAACAACAACAACACAAAAAGCCAGAACAAACAAAATAACATATTCCACAGCACAAGAGGTCATTCCGAGCATGGATATCTTAGGAACAATCCAGTGTGACAATCCAGCTGGCCAAAGTTCAACTGCAAACAAAAAGATGAGAAATCTCAGCTCTACGCAGGGAGAAAGTGCAAGTCACCTTCTTCCTTGTGTACAGCTTCAGTGTGGTGATACAAATCTCTTTAATCTCCTCTTCTGTAGCTCCAAAGAGCAGGTACCAGTGTGGTCTAGACGGCAGAGCAATCTAACAGAACAAAAGGGAGATGTTAAGCAGGCCGTGTTGGCACAGTATCATTGGAGACATATGGAGATGTGCTTTAGTCTGGTATGGTGGTGGTTTGTATTAGTGGTCCTACCTGCAGGGCTCTGGCAGCGAGGTAAATACAGGCACAGGCGATGGTCTCAGCTTGAAACCTCACAAACACATTTGTCCGCAAAGTATCATTCATGTAGTTCCTGAAAGACAAAAGGGAGAGAGCAACACTGCAGCTTCCTCTTGCACATCCACATGCTAACCCCCCCTCCCTCATGAAGAAAAAGGAAACCAGTTTGAAAACAAATGTTGAAGTAATGCAGTCAATTTAGCCACATTTATGGAGATTCAAGATTAGCTTTGTCCTTTTTCCTCTCTTAACTCTCTGTCCAGGGTACTTCCATGCAGAACAGATGTAGGCATGTACACATTAAGCTCTCTGAACCAGTGTGTTTACACAGACAAGCTACAGGGTGTCCTCTGACAAAGAGTAAGACATTCAGCAAACTAACAGAATAAACAAAAAAGAATGAAGGAGGAACTCAAAGGAGGTTGCTAAAACACCTGCACATGCCAAAAATAGGACCCCATGTGCGCATGCAATTGATAGCTGACCAATTCCCCAAAAAATATGCAAGCATCTAAAAGAGGCCATGGGCGCCTTACTGTGCTCATGGTCTGGGACAGTTCAAGGTCTGCATCAGCAATGCTTAGGTCTCATGTACATGAAGCTGAATGGAGGTCCAGGGGGTATATGGGGGAGGATAGGGCGCCAAGGTGATATTTGCTTGCATCGCGAGAATGGCATGCAGGTCAAATCCAGTGTGTGGAACAACAGGCCCCTGGGGAGGGATGAGCTGAAGCGAGGCTTGCTCAGGGCATGGCCGCAGTAACGGGCACAACGGTTTCCTCCAGTTCCAGAGCCAGCCCGGTTAGTAATGACTCACATGGCTAGAGACTCAGAAGAGCTGAAGGCCACTACATACTGCACTGATTAATGATTATGTCATCTGGAGGCTAAACAAAATGGAGGCATTTTGGAGGGTTAAAATGGAAAAAGGTATGGACTGAATTAAGACTAAGACAGGCAGACGGACACACATAGACGAACAGACAGCAGGGTGATGGGGAGGCAACAGAAACAAAAAAAAGGTGAATGTGCTGCTGCCCCTCAAAAATGAGGCCCGTCTACTTCACATAGAAGTATTAGTATTGATGAGTCCATGTGGCCGTGTGACTAAACTGAGAGACTCCAATAACTATTAACTCCTCCTGACCTTCAGTTACAGACAACCTCTAACACTCTACAATGCCAGTCAATCTAAAGGTCAGTTTTTCTGGGAAAGGCGACGTCACAACAGGTCCATGGAGACAGGAGCCGTCCTGTAAGACACATGTCTGAAGACCATGAGTTTGGAATAAGTATGACGTTACAGTAAGACATCAGAATTCTTCTAGAAAAAATGTAAGTGCAAGACAAACCTGACACTTATAATGTATGGCACATTCTAACTTACAGCTAAATTGTTATAAACAAACAACTGCTGATAGAATGCTAGAATACAGTCTAGACATCTACTGTACTTCAGAAGACAAGTACAATTGGGAAGCAAAAACAAAAATACAAATCCTTTGGACACCCCCAAGAAAACAAGATGATGTTGCCAGATGGAAAAGGCCCCCTTCAGTGAATCTCGGGTAGAGAGCTCGCACTGGATTGGCTGTCTCGAAAGGGGCAGCCAATGAGGGGGGAGATTCCTGAGGTCAGTGTGGTTGGAGGAGCAGAGTTCAGAGGTTCTTTATGAGACTTACCATCATGGACTACCCTTTAATCAAAGAGTAGAGAAAAAGTACAAAGTTAAACTGAGATCTCCATATATCTAAACTAACTGAAAATAAAGATTCAAACCATTTCTCTTTAAAAGGAGAGAGACACAGACAAGTGTTGTGCAAAGATAACTTTCCAGTTGACGTGAAAAAACAGGAAGCTTACGCAGAATCCAGGCAAACAGTCATTTAGCAGGTTAGCAATCTGGCCATCTACACACAGCTGCATATGGGAAACCGCAAACTTACCAGGCAGTCTGGACCAGCGTTTGGTTCTTCTCACATTCAAGGACTTGGAGGTACATGACGATAATCTGAAAGAGATAAGACACATGGCAGCACCTGTGTAGCAAAACCACAACGGGGCCATGCATATCCTCTAGTGCACGCAACGCTATGTGTGTGGGAACTTGGTTACAAATTCACACAGACGGGTTTTTTAAATGATTATTTCTCTAACAGACTACTGTGTCTGTGGACGCTTTTTAAAACATCTTACAAGGCATGAGAGCTTCCATCCATATTGGGCTGCTTGTCTGTGAGACCATGGTCCATCACTCACCTTGTGTGGATGCTTGACGTGAACACAGAAGCCCAGCTCCTTGAGGATCCGTCGCTCGGCTTTAATGACTTGGTTTTTGGTGTTAATGTAGTTCTGATCAAGAACCAATGGGCTTGCGCTTCTGATTCATAAAGGAAATGAAAAATGAAAAGATTTCCCCAGACAAATAAAAAGAACAAAAGGAAAAAAGGAACATTGACAAGTAAAGTGCCCTTCTGTTTATTCATCTAAACTGTTTTCCCTTCCAACCAACTAAAGGCAACAGGTCCAGTTTCATTGACTCCTGTAACTTCAGTAAAACTTTCAGTCTTGCTACACGCATAAGGGGTAACCAGGTGCTCCGCTGTCACTTTATCATAGCTTCAACAGAAACATCATTACACAACCACAAAGTGCACGGTTTTTATCAACTGTGCACATGAGGCCACAAACTCACTGACTCCTGCACAGAGCAGAAATTACCCTTTGAACATGATGCCACATCATAGCAAAAGCTTTAAACACAACAGAGGGACACAGTTTGCACCACTTCAGACATACACAGGACAGCATATTCAATCATTTGCTCTCAACATCACATGCACATCTCCATACATCAACAACCCAGTGCCACAGGCTACTAGCCACAAAAAAACAATAACACCACAACTTAATTTACTATTCATGTGTTCATACATTTTAGATTAAATTTGTATAGAACTTTTATGGAGCTTCCTGCCTAAGTGATTTGAGGATCAGGACTGCTGCTGTATTTACAGGCCAATACAATCCTGCTGAATACTACAGACATTCATTAAAATTGCACACACTGTGGAAGTGTAGTCCTATAGAATTACCTTCTAATGATAGAAAGCAAGTACTGAGCTGAAAACTACCACTTTATCAGTCTTCCCATGCCATGTAACTGACACAGCACAAGTCATGCTACAGTACATAACCACCCCATAACAGCACCCAGATATACTCTTACAGGTGTGCAGTGACAAAACATTGAGTCCAAAGTTACAAGGTGATACTCCATGTCAATTCACCTAGGCTATTATAATCAATAATAACAATTATGAATAACTGAAATGTACTTTGTGGTAATACAACTCAATCTTAAGCGCTTCTGATTTTGGAACTTTAAAAATAACATACGCGTCCTGCCCTCACACCTATATCTGGTATATACCTATACCTATAACTCTGACATTGACCTCCACATAAATACAACATGCACGCCACAGCATCAACTTAACCACAGCTAACTGATGCACTATTTAACCAACTATATACCTCCCCTAATATCTTAAACATATATTTACTTTGTTTAATGTGAGCTTTGAGCACGTACAAATATACTCCATTCAAAATTTAAGCGGGCAAATGCAATCTACCTTGCGGGAACAGGGTACTCGCAAGTCACTTGTAATAAACATATCAATAAGCACAGTGATAACTAATGCTTGATATGACAGTGCAAACATTTTTCAAATGTGCAAATGATATTTCTGTAAAAGCCATGATGTGTGAGTTTTTGTTTGTTTGTTTGTTTGTTGTTTTTAAATGAATGCTATCACCTAGTGTTAGCAGAGACATTAAGCATAAACTGAAATACAGGAGTCTCCCAGACGCCCCGGACCAGCGGCCAACCTGTCGTCCCCGAATCCCAGTGACCGCACACAGACCACTGGCTTCTCCCAGCGGAGGAGGGGGGGGAAGCGACACCTCGCTCACTGTTGCCATGCCGACAGCTTCATCTCTACGTACCATTCCACATCACCCAGGCTTTGGTAAATGTAGCTGGTCGCTGTTAGTTGGTTGCAAGGGAAAAGAGAATTCAAGTTAATACCATTGTACCGATTTAGATATGAACACAATTCTTTCCAATTCTGTGTTCTAACAAAGGCATGGTTTCTGCCTTTACACAAAAAAAAATAATATGCCAAAACAAGTAAATGCAGGCTTGTAAACATTTTGGACGCATTTCACTTGATGGAGTAAGCGGCAGACTAACTTGCTGTTAATACCAATTATGACTGATGAGGAAACTGAAAAGTTTTAAAATGGTTTAGAGTACATGAGGCAAAACAGAAGAGCACTGAAATTAAGACATTTCATTATCACCATACAGATTTGTGCACACATTAACAATTATCTAATCAAAATAGCATTTAGACTAAATGATGAGTGTTGACCGTATTAAACAGAAAGACTGTCTGGATGGAATATATTGGCACAAGAGACAAAAGACAGCACTGATATAAAAATATATAAAAAAGAAAGAAATAAAAAGAAAAAACACAGAAAAGGTTCATAAGCGATGCTTACCTCTTGCCCCTTATCTGTCTTAGATGATGAAAGACATTGATCACATCTCTTACGCGTCTGGGGGCTTCTTCAATTTTTGAGGCCAGATTGATACAGGCCATGGCAACGATCTAAAAGGATTGAAGACAATAAACACAGTAATATTTTAGTGGGAACATTTGTGCTCAAGAATGCTTTTTCATAAATGTAACGTTAGTAGGGAATTAAATTAACATTACACCAAAATAACATTATATAATGTATAGTTACTACGCTTGCTGTCATGTTGCTGAGCTCATGTACAGCTGCCTGGAACTGAGTCTGACAACTAACAACACGAGGCACATACACACTACGGTAAGTTACATCATGATTCGCTCTCTAGTAAGCCTAGTTAGCTAGCAAGCTAAAATGGTAAAGCCTGTAGTACAATATGGCTGCCCGGACCGAACGTTGTTGTTACGCATGTAGCACTCAGGCTTACCTAACGTTGGTTAGCTAGGTTAGCCGTCAAAATAGAGGTGCCTAGGTGACATTAGCTTACCTCGAAACTGTGTTTGACGAATGACTTGGAGTAGAAAAATCTATGAAAAAGGACTTGTCCGGTTGCCATGGCCACCTACAAAATAGACAGAAATCACATATAATGTTAACAGTTAAATATAAATCGCTTGCATCATGAAGCTTCACAATGAGGATCAGCCATTTTGTTTTTTTGAAGAATCAAAACTATCTGGTCAAAAACACGACACATTCCAAGCTACATCCACGTTTAATACTCTTAGCTGCAGTTAAAGATGACCTATACGTAATATAACAGCTAATGTTATCTCTGAGTAACAGCAAATACTAGTCATAACGTTAGCTGATATCGATTAGTTCACTCGCTAGCAGCTAACGTTATCTGGCATATAACTAGCATGGCTAGTAATATTGCTAGCAACAACATACCTAACGTTAGAGGGTAGCTCACACATTACTAAGAAGCAAATGATGAAAACAAATAAATGACACATAACTGGGTATACAGAACACATTGGCAGTGGTGGAAGAACAGTATAACAAATAAAATGTTTGGCAATTACCTGCGGCAATCGTAAAAGGATGCCCGCGGATTGTAAGACTTCGCAGCCCAAAATCCGCAGATCTGTCTCAGTATGCAAGTCCAGGCCATCCAGCATTGAGGGTGTGGGAGAGAGCCTCTCCTCTGGTATGAGGGAATTATCGATAGTAAGGCAAACTTCGGAGTACACTTTATCGCCAATAAGTATCCCCTCATTGTTAGTAACGGTAACATTAGAAGTATTGGTCACTGAAGACGGAGGACCAGTAGCCATCTTCGGTCCGACGTTCGCTGGCCATCAAACGCAAGTCGTTTGTGGTAGAAGCAGGAAGCGACACAGCTCGTGGGTGACGTAACACCTGTACGTGCGTACATTGTACCAGATTGTAGGCTACTGATAACAGAAGAAGACTCACAGGAAAGATTTTTTAGAATTATTATTTTTATTTTTCTCAAGTAGGCCTACAGTCAGCAGCGGTTACACGTTGTGTCATGACATTTACATGTTCATGTTGGCCGTTTTATGGTTGATTGATTCATTGGAGAATTATCAGAATCACATTTGTGCTGTTCATCGGCTAGGCCTATATTCTAACCTGAACATCTTTACATTGCTCCAAATCAAGTTCATTAAAAAGTAATTCAAGAGATGTGTATTTTGATATGAGTAGTAGCCTACAGTCAGATAGAAGCCGGACGGCTACCAAAGTGAATGTAGGAAACCATAGAGTAGGCTTTAATTAGGCCTTTGTAATTTATTGCTCCTCCAATGTCTAGCAGTCAACTACAACTCAGTCTGAATAGTGTTTTCTCTGTTTATTTTTGGAGTAGTTTGATGTTCCTGGAGAATTTGTAAAACTCTGAGCTGACCATGCTCTTGGGCTATGTCCTTTGCTGTTTCTAGCCACTGTGTTCTCAGCATGGAGTCTGCACCTCTCTCCAGGAGCACTGTTAAGACCTGTGATTGGGGAAATCATAAATAAACGAGTTTGTTATGAATAGTTGTAACTTGAGTTATTGCCAGATATTATAAGAATTTAGGACATAAGCTGCTAAGACTAATGATTAACTTGTGTAGACCTTGTATAGAACAAAAATTACGAATAATGTTGATTCCCTGATTCAGAGTTCACCTTGCAGTGGCCTCTCTCTGCAGCCAGATGAAGTGGAGTGCGGCCTAGTCTCTCTGTGGCGTCAACCTCGGCCCCGTAGTGCAATAGCAGTCGTGCGGTGTCCTCCTTGTCCCCAAGGGCGGCGCAATGCAGTGGGGTCATCAGAAGGCAGTCCCGCTTCTCCAGAGGAGCACCGCTCAAGATCAGCAGCTGCACAACATCCTGCCAACCACTGCGGACCGCCAGGTGGAGAGGCGAGGCCAGGCTGCCGTCAGTGACATCCACCAGGGCACCCGCTGCCAGAAGCTGCTTAAGGATCTGGGGGGTCAGAGTATTGGAGAAGGAGAGAGGAAGAGAGGAGGGAGAAGGACAAGAGAGAGAGAGAGAGAGAGAGAGAGAGAGAGCAGGAAATGAGAGAGAGTGAGGAGGGATCAAATGGTGCTAAAGGCACAGGAGCATTGCCTGTTGCTCCTCGCCCACTCCACTGCCATCTGTTCCCCTGCATGCGCACTTGGCTCCTCTCACAGATAAACACAGAGCACAAACAAACTGGGACCGTAATGTGACTGTACACACTGAGGTCAATGAGTCCTTGAATACACATTCTCTGAGGCTTCAAGGCTTGTTTACAGATAGGATCACCTAAAAGTACACACAGCTAAATGAAATCTGAAATGAGTCTCTGAGTACTGTCAAGTTGTTTAATGCCGAATGTATTGCACTGGTTGGCTATTTTTGAGTGCAGTCAAATAATGTGCTCTGGAAGTGCTATTAAGCATTAGAGTAAGAGGGCGCAAAATCATCATCTGTTATTGCTTCTTAGTCTGTCTTCTATATGCCATCATCATCTTTGAGAACATTATTATGTTGAGGTCTGTGGGAGAAGTCACAAGCCCAAGCAATGGCACACACAATGTTGATGGGAGTGCAGTGGACAGTAGTTGTTACCGGTCACCTTTGTGTCCCCAGTGCAGGCACACAGGTGCAGGGCTGTGCGTCCACTTGGACCGGCGGTGTTAGCGCTCGCCCCGCGATGTAAGAGGAACTTCACACTCTCCTCGCTCCCTGCCCACACCGCCAGCTGCAGAGGACTGGCCCCGCCACCTTTACCCCCCTCCACGCCTGCCCCGTTATCCAGCAGTAGGCCTGACACCTCAGCCCATCCCCCGATCGCTGCCCAGTGCAGGGGCGTCCACCGGTAGAAGTCCCGGGCCTCCAGGAGGGCCCCCCGCTGCAGCAGGAGCCGGGCCGTGGCTGAGTGGCCGTTGGCGGCCGCCAGGTGCAGGGGCGTCTGCCCCGAGCTGGAGCGCATGACCGGAGAGGCGCCTCTCTGGAGGAGGTAGTGGGCGATCTCATCGTGCCCGGCCCAGCAGGAGCGGTGGAGAGGGGTGCAGTTGAAGAAGTCCCGGCAGTTGACCTCCACCTGGCCTGACTGAAGCAGTAGCTTGACCAGAGGAAGGTGACCTCGGAACGAGACGTGGTGGAGGGGTGTCCAGCCTTGGGTGTCTCTAGGCGTAGATAAGGTGGTTATGCACTTCACTAGTGACTTACTAGTGCACTTAATGACTCAACTTTATAATGAGACCAGTATTATAAATATTTTCGTTAGGTTCCATAGGTTAACAGTACAATACAGTGAGGTGAAGTGTTTATGGTTACTTTGAAGACAATATCTGTGTCTGGCGGTGGCTATGAGTTTCATCAGGTCCCTTTCCACAGGTGGGTTAATCAAGCACCATGCAGTCTGCATTCATAATCTAGGCGCTTGACCTGATGAAATCCATTCATATTTAGCCTCTGAATTAACCCAGTGCAGGCAGGCTCACCTGGAGTCAGCCTTCACACCGCAGATCAGAAGCGTTCTGACCTGCTCCAGACAGCCGTTCCAGGAGGCATGTAGCAGATTATGCTCGTCCAGAGGGGAGGAGCACTGTGGCCCCCCCTGTCCCAGACCCTGTTCCTGAGCATGCCTGGCCAGAGTCTTCTGCCGGACCCTGCTTTCCATCAGGCACAGAGACACAGAGTCATGGAGCTCCATCAACCTCCATAGAACCTCAGGGGCCAAGCAAGTCATGGCTGCTAGATGGTTCAGATCAAAGATTTCATACATAACAACAGTATCATTAAAGTGATCATATTTATTATATCATATTTCATTTTCATATTTTAAAATGTCATGTTGAAATACTGCTTAATTTCATTTTAAACATTTACCATTTTCAGAAAAGCAATATCAAAATGGTATTAACGTACTTCATATAGTGATAAACAGTAACATGACATTTATATTGTAAATGGTATTTAGATAGTCAGGGTAAATGCATGAAACAACTGGTAAGACACACTGAATGTGCTGATATGTAATTCATTCAGTCTCTGTCTTGTCATACTTTCTCAGCATTAACTATCAAATATATCCAAGCAGATGGAAGGGCAGCCAAGCTCCCCCACAATTGACACTGTTGCCATAGGCACACACAGAGGCGCACACACACACACACACACACACACACACACACCCACACACACACACACTCAGACAGAAGACAGAACGTCTTTTCAAAAGAACATGCTGTCTTCAGCCTCTCTGCTCAATGTTCAGCCCTGCTGCTGCTCCCTGCCAGCTCGTGTGCTGTGTGCTGTGTGCTGTGTGCTGTGTGCTGTGTGCTGTGTGCTGTGTGCTGTGCTCAGGCCAAGCAGCCCAGCGAGTGGTGGGGGATGTGGAGGCGTGAGCTTGGCTACAGTCTGGGCCTGTGTGGGCTGAGGGCTGCCAGACCCCCTGCCCTCTCCAAGCCACTGAAGGGCAAGATGGTTGCTTGCCCGCAACCCCCTCCATCTCTCCCCACTAACATTGGGTCTATTATGTACTCAGCTCACTTTAGCTAGTGCTGGGGGTCTGGAGAGAGAGAGAGAGCGGTAGATTCTGATCTGTTCCAACTGCTCCTCAGTTGTTAGCCTTTGGCACATGTTTAAACACACTTTGACACACACATCTGCAAGTCTCTCTGTTTTCCAAAACCAGTTACCGACGTTTGTGGGCAATTGCACCTTTTCTCAAATGAGCTCACACACGAGTTGGACTTGTTTTGACTAGAGTCTTGTGACACCTCCTATCACCTGCTAGCTCCGTACACAAAAAGAAATGCATGGATGTTTACCTGCTAATGTCAATTAGTCCACGGTATGTAGCATTTCTCTGTCTCTTCTCAGGCGTTTGTCAGGCATCCTCACAAAGATGAAATTCCGGTCTGTCCACCGCTTTAAATAGCCTATGCCCATGGTGTTTTTGTCTTATTGTTGCTATAGTGAGACGGTTAGAGTTGTTAGTCATGGGCAGTGCTGATATTGTGTGATGGCAAGGAAGCGAGAGAGCAGATGAAGGGATGGGGGGAGGTAAAAAGAGAGAGAGAGAGAGAGAGAGAGAGAGAGAGAGAGAAAGCATGCCAGCGAAACCAGCTCAGAGCAGCATATGTACTGTATATGCTGTGACACCTGCTCAGCTCAGTACACGCTGGGACTATACTTGTCACCTGTGTGGGTGGCTGAGAGTGAGAAGTGGCTATTGGGGTATTTACAAAGACCATCACCACAATTCCTGGCCAGTAATTCCACCCGTATCTTTTTGCCTGATATAACCTAAATATATTAGTATGTTTGCTAGTATGTTGGACTATAGATGTCAACCTTGGGCCACTATAGCATTCTGTAAATGATTGATCTCTGTGCTGTGCAGAGGGCATCCATCCATCTGTCCTGCCTGTAAGATGATTCAACTGTCTTGGCACATCTCGTCTCACAGAAACCTCAGCTTGGATGAGGGAGCAGCATGTCCATCATCTCTCTGCCTCAGTCATGTCGTCCTGGCCAATCAAATCCATACAACACAACATCAGCGCTGAGTTGAGAGGGTTCCCTCAAAGTTGCTATGTCATTGTCCTGCTCACTCCAATTGAAGATGTACATCCAGTCAAGCAGTTTCACCCTCTTCAAAATCTGGGCATCCAACACTGGTGGCAGTGAGTGAAGATTAGGTTTACAGCGTCGTTTCACATGTGAGGTCGCCTGAAAGTGAACTGGGGTCGGCTGAAATACAACTGATCAGTACATTACATTAAAATATTACATTAAAAAAATCTGAAAATCCCCATGAAATCCAAATTAAGTAACTCATCGGATCCTTCAATCGTTGTAAAAATAAATGTAAACATTCTGCATGAGATCATCATGGGTAATAACATAGATATATAGGCTATACGTATGTGTCTATGGGTAATAAACATTCTAAACAAAGTAACAAAACAATCAGGGGAGTTAGTCAAAGAAACAAATGAGCTTGTTAGGACATTTGGGGAAATACTGTATATCTCTGTCAATTTAATGTTACAGCAGAGATGAGATGCGCTCTCTCTCACAACAAGTTGTGAATGTTTGGGGTATAGTGTTTTGTGACATCAAAATAGGCTCCCCTGCCAAAAAAGGTTGGGAACTCATGATTTACAGAATGTTACTTTTCACATTTTCCTCATTGGATACCAAGCAAATAAATGCGAACATGTGTCCCTTGTCTCTTGTGAAAGATGGTGCTTTTCTTTACGTAATGCATTTTTGATGTTTCATTGATTTAGAATGTTTTGTGGTTCTCCTGAGAGTGTGTGTTATGTAGATTTATTTCCTACCTCATTCAAACCTCCAATGAATGACCTCAATGTATTCATCCATGGAATATTTTCCCTGCTAGATGATATTTACCAATGCATTTCCAGAAAATTATTGAAAGTACTACCATATTAAAGTCAGTGTTGTTACTCAATTGAACCAATGACATCATTAAGACAGTTTCCCTCTGTTAGAAATATGCCTGTTCCACATTAGCATAGACCCACTGGTAATTCCCCTGAACTTGTGTGTTATTTCCTAAAAAAGACATCCTGTCTCATGATAAGGGCTGGGGAGCCCAGGAAAGATGTAATTCAGCACGTGCTGGTAATTAATTTGATGAGTCACTCTAGAAGTCCTCTTGGCATTATGCAATGCACTAATGAAATCTTAGTGAAAATGACGCAGCCTCATAAACACCTTGGCCTGGGCCTACGGCCGTGCTTCACTTGCTCGAAGCCATCCCATAATTAGAAAATGAGCTGAGTGACATTGCACTGGCCAAGTTGTCCCACTCCCTGTCTTCCATTTTTCATGCGTGACAATCCTATACTTGGCACCCTCTCCCAAACAGACTACTGGCAGACTGCAGATGCTCTAATAATGATACCATTATGTGTCTAATACAGACTGTCCACACCAGGATACTCAACGTGTCTCTGTGGTTAGACAAAGACCTTTGTGTTCCACATTCATCAGATATAAACACAGGTCTTAATTCTTAAATGAAGTATATTAAATACACAATGGGGTCAAGTTGCACACTGAGATCATTGTTTCATTGACATGCCTGAAAAACAGGCAGTGAACAGGGAGCCCACTTGGGGGCGATGTTCCCTTATCCAACCTCTAAAGTACGTTATGGCCACAAGGAGGCCCTGTAACTAAATGTTTCCTGCTTCACTCAGTGTCTCAGTCAGTCACCATATCTGACAGACATGAAAAATACATTGTCTTCATTGAGTGGAATGTACATTATACCATTGACAGAGAAAAAAAGAACCATTGACCACAGCAGTCTGCAATGGAGCCCTCTTCACTATTGAGCTATGGCATGGCATGGCATACTATGGTGCAGTGCAACCTTCAAAATGGAAGTCATTTGCAATATAAGTTGTACCATTCCATTCAGACTTCAGATCAATGACAATTACATTGTATCACGTCTGTCACATTCAACGCAACGTGGTTCTTGCTGTTTCAGGGTCAAAGGTCATCATGCATATTGCATGCACAGATTTAAACCTCCCTTGTTGGCTGCTGTAAATTCCTCTTGATTTACACCCCCAACAAGCCCAATCGTTGAGCAAGGTTCCCCCTATGGCTTGATGCATGAAGAGAGAGTGAGAGCTTAATCTTTGTCAAAACGGTTCATAAATTTCCCCCTGAAATAAATGTGACCACTGCACCAGAGAGACTTCGTCAGAGTCTGCCAGATCTCAGCACAGAACGAAAGGGAGAAGCTAATAGAAAAGGGAGAGTTCACCCCCACTATGTATAGAGCTGCACTTTCCTTTCAGATGCAGTATATCAGATTCTCAATGACTCAGGGAGGCACATGGGCCTGAATCCGATCAGGGCACACTTTGGACGAACTGTATGTCCAAGGGAGCGAAAAATACCAACCAGCCTCCATAAATCAAAACAGGGGGAAAGTGCACTTCGTCTGCACACCAAATGCATATTTTTGGACCGGATTTATAGGACTAGCAAGAGCAATAAATGTGTAAGTATCCCCTCTGGATGTATGTGAAATGTATATCTGACGCAGGGTCCGGTGCTGAGTGGTGCTGTGATAACGCTGGGCAGAGAGGCAAGGGACAGGCGCTGATGAGGTGCTTTACTGGCACGTGAGACGAGAAGAAGTCCACAGCCTTCCACACTGCATTCCTACATGCTTTACACCAGGGCAAAGAGCATCAGAGTGTGTGTGTGTGAGTGTGTGTGTGTGTGTGTGTGTGTGTGCGCTTGTGTGCGTGTGTTCATGCATGGGAACATGGGACTTACTGTATGTAGTTTTGTTATTGCTTTAATAATGAGTTCCATCTTGACAAATCAAAACCGCGCCGCAAAGACATGCATTGTTTCACCCCTGACTCCCTCCCCTGTGAGCTTCACGACTGTACAGGTATAAACATCGTTAGAGGGAGATGCTTATTAGAGCCAAATGTAGAGTAATTAAGAGACACGCAGCAACCCACTGAGCCGCTCACAGACTAACAGCCAGGGGATGGGATTGAAAACACATGCTGTTTCTTTACAAAAAGGGGCCTTATACACATAAGCACTTAAACACACACACACACACACACACACACCACACACGCACACACACTTTCCATTTTCCTCTCTGATTTTGCCCAAATGTTATTGCTTTTATGTCTCTTCCATCAAAGGCTTTTCAATCCCTTTCTTTCTCTTACTTTGTCCGTCTGTGTGAGAATCCACGTGGTCCTCCCAGGTCCTTTTTTGAGAACCTTCCTGTAGGTCTCTCTAATTCTGCCCATCTCTTTCAGTCCTGCTGTGGAGGAATTCCGAGGGGGAATGACTGTGCATTAATGGGCCAGAGAGATTAAAACCGTGGAGGAGCTGGAACGAACAGAGACAGAAAACCACAAAGCTTTTCCTCCGCAGTCTCTAGGCATTCTCCAGGCATTCCAGACAGCAGATTTCATTTGTTTTATTTCTTATCAGTTTCGGATGTAGACGATTATCTATGTTTATGGACAGAGAGGCTTTTATGTTTGATCTTTAATTGCACTTCTAAAATATCAAGACAGTCCTGACTGGCGGTGGACTCTGGACTCTCATCCTCTCTCTGGACATCTTAAAATGTTTGCCTTGGATCTTGTGAGAGAAAACGAGCAAGGAGTCTGAACTGCTTCTCATCTGATAACTGAGCCACTGTTCTCTGATTTTGACATTTCAGTAATTTACCACAGAAGGATATGTGAGAATCCAACTAGCTCACTGGGCCTACCTCAGAATTACAGAATCTCAAGAACACACTAGTTTCGGTCTGCAGACTTTTGTTGGCACCATTTAAAATCCAGTGGAATTTTGTACTTATAAACATAATAGTGGCCAAAACTGCCTCACAACATGAGCTTGGAGAGAAATCAACCATTTAGATAGGCTATGTATATGTCTTTGAACTGCCAGTTTTCATGTGTTCATTAAAAAATATGTTTTACAAACTTGGGCTTTGAACTGTATATGTGTTATGATCACATTACCATTTGTTGAAGCCTAGTTACTCCTGTTACATGTTAACACAACACACATGTTGGCGGTCTCAAACTGTCTGAAAGAGTGGTTTTCATGACAGCACTAAGAATGAAATCGGTAGAACATTTCGTTGCATCACTGGATTCCGTTCAGACGGTTGAAGATTTATCTGATCTTCCTCTTTTGTGATTGGACCTCTGAGTGCATCACGAAAAACAAAACGCGACGAACCGCAAAGAACAGGACAGACCCACGGAGAAGCCAAGAGCACTAAATAGCAGTAGCTTTAGGTCAGACGACACCCCCGCATGGACGCACTGGTGTGAGGCAAGCAGTGACAGCGTGATTCATAAGCGGACCTCAGACTTCCAAACCCCTGACCTTTCGTGCGGGACAACCCTCCGGGCTCGCAACTCAACAGATGGAAATCCCACCCAAAACAACGGCACTTGTTTGGTCTTTGGTGAGTACAGGAACACTGACGCCAGTGGCGCACATTGTCCAGCGCTTGTCTTCTCGACGGCTGCCGGGGCAACGTGATCCTGGTGTGGGCCTCGGGGGAGGGCAGTCGGAGGCAGCGCTGAGCGCTGAGCTGAGAGCAGCTTTCAGCACGGCGGAGGTGAGGCCCACAGGAGTGGAGAACAGGCTGCACCCACAGCAGCAGCAGCAGCAGCAGCAACAGGCCTCTCAGCCACTGGACTCAGAGAACAACCAACATTACATCCTGACATACATCAGCACATGTACACAACATACTGGCACAGACACACTTAAACAAATATGCATGTGTGTGCAAACACCATCAATGCATTCTGGCTTACCAGTGAAATGGGCCAGGGGACTGGTCTGGGACCTGGCTCCTCAGTAGTCAGGGTGGGACTGCACACGCATGTCCACTGGCGGGGTCCAGCTGAGGCACCCCTGTAGTATCACTTTCCCAACACGCCTGTCTCCTGTGGACATGATGGGCAGGTTTCTGCAGCCCTTCAGAATTGCAGTTTGATCATTTCTCAAATGTTCTCACAAGTATTTCTTGCAGGTTACTTTCACAAATTCTGTCAGACAGTCCAAAAAAAATCTTTCATGTAGCCAATGTTTCTTTCACATATCGCTTTACTTGGACACTAATCATATTTGTTACCTGATACAGATTTTGGGAAGGTGTCATGAATACAAGGGTTCTGTCAAACTATGTACTCATGTTGATGACAGAGTAGGAAGTCAAATTATGTATCTCATTGAAGAATGTTTTCTTTTCTCCCAAGTGCCAGAATAACCCTGGAAAGGAACTGGTGTCTCTCATTTCACATTACAAAGTCACAATCACTTTGACATTGTTTTCAAAACAGTATTATCTTGACAAAGGCAAGCAGGAGGGTATTTTCAAACATTTTAATTTCAAAGCGCAAACACAGAAAAGTGACGTCTAGGCCTTTGATGATGTTGCCTATTATTATTTTGGTGCAGGCTGAGAAATCAAAATAAAAGCACATACCACCCTCATTCAGTTCATTAGATGAAGATGATGACTTGATTTCAAGCTTGTTAAGAAACAACAGTTAGGATGAACAATGACACAAGAATGTCTAAATATCTAACTACATTTATTTTTAGGTTAATAAAAAATTGTAATTATATTATGTGTACACACTAAATAAATACTTGTGATAATCAAAATGAAATCAGCTGAGAATGTTTCTGTATACTATGTTTGGTTATAAATGTACTATATTGAAATCTATTTACAGAATATGAATACTTTATATAATTCAATAGAAAAATACAATTCGCCATGAAAGTTATTCTTTTTTTTCACAGTGAACAGTTCCTTCATTTCATCTGACAGCACAATAGATAAACTGCTGATGATACTAATGTATAAGACTAATATTTGTTAATATACCCCCCTAGTGTCCCGCTTACAGTGTATAAACATTCATAAACGTATAGGAAGAAACACATTTGAGTGACAGGATAGAAACGTGATGTGCACATGCGTACTATAATGCAGACACAGGACAGATATTTACACAGCTGCCTTTAAAGGCTTTTGGAATAACCCTCTTTCTCTAACACACACACACACACAAACACACACAAAAATGCACACAGACACACAGACACAGACGCACACACACATACACAAACACACAGGTTTGGCTCAAGTATCTACACATGAAGCGTTGTAACATTGTCCTTAGAGGAGTGCAGCACACCCTCCGAGGGTAGCACGGCAGCACAGGACCCAGCACCAGCACAAAGAGGGTCATGGAGTCCCGTCACTCAGTCTCGTCTCACGGTGGGAACGTTAACACTGACAAGCTGAGGTCAACCCGACGGCCCAGGGCTGTCCGCTCTACCACAACAGGTGGCGTGGTGCTGACAGCTCTTTAGAACACTGGACAGTGGATCTGGATGGGAGGGGTTCTGTTCTACCGGCAGCAGAACTGGGTCAGACGCAGGGTGTGAGTGGGTGTCGGATGTATATGCAATACGCCACATAAAGGGTCCTTCTGGATCATGGCGTCAACTTAAACAAAATATACACGGGGAACATGAGCTGCTTACAAAGGTAGGGCCATTCCTGACTCGCTGTTAACGGGACCAGAGCAACATCTGCACAGTCACATCCAGGTGCCTCTTTGGTCGATGACACATTCAACTGCATTAGACGAGCTTTGCACAAAGACACAAGTGATCAATGTAAAACCCAGAAGGGACTTTTTAAGACCCACGTGTTTTGGAAAGGATCCTGCTACATGCTGATCAAAAGAAAGTCCATAAAGCTTGTGCTGTATTCAGAAATCTTCTTTTAAAGCTCACAGACGTCCTTTTGATTCATTATTTCCTTTTACAAGACAAAAAGAGACATGGGAAAAGAAAGAAGAGGAAGAATGGCACGGGGGGAAATGTCAGCCTCTAGAATTATCCTTGAATTGCTTGGCACAATTGTGTTATTGCTAAGATCTGAGCTCCATGGAAATATTCCAGAGAAACAATGAGCTGACATATTGAATAGAGGCATCACAGTTGTCATCTAGGTTCTTCACCAGACAGTTAACTTTGTCGCCCATCACAGAGTAAGTCTGACATGGTCTTTTTCTTGGCTGATAAATACAGGGACAATGGGAAGCCCGGGCCAACAACTCGAGCCTCTGAAATCACGAGAGATCCTCTGAAGCCTACACAAGACCATAAAGCACAGATAAGTGGAACCAATTGCTCCAGAGGTCTGGGGATGAGGGACACTATCCAACAACAACACCGAGCTATGTGAGTGCAATAACATATGTAGCATAGTGTGTGCGTACAGCTAAAAATATAGACGTTAATGCCCCCAAATCCACACATTTGTCCTCAGAACACAGCTCTATTTTGTGTTCGAATCTGATGTCCAGAAAAGGCACTTTTTTTTTTTCACGCCCATCTCCAGATGAAACCTCATCCCATAATTGTCTCACGGCAGGACACAGCTGATAGCCATGTCATCTGTGACAGATCACTGGGATTAAGATGGTTCCTGTGCTTAGTCATCAAGTCAGTTCAGTTTAGGTTCCAAGGACCATATGTGGCTGAAGAGGAGTCCTGCTGAACGCACTGTGCAATTTCAGGATAAACATACTGTAGCACCATTTTTCTATTAGGACCGGACTGTCGCTGCAGGGATGTTATGGGTGTGTGTGTATGTGTGTGTGATAAGGACAGTTTATTCTGAATTACTGAGGCTGCCTCAAGTCAGTAGATCAGTGTTTCACAGCAGTATTATATATTATCCGACGAGGGCATAGGACATTGGGTCATTGCAGCGCGTGGCAGGTGGACGCGGCCGCGGTCAAAGGTAGGTGGTGGCCTCGCGGTTCTCGCGCTCCTTGGCCTGGGCCACGGCCACGTTGATGCACTGCAGCCACTCCTCGGCGTGCTTCTCGTCCTGGGCCTTCAGCACGTAGCTCTTGCTGTCGGTGAAGATCTCGAAGGCGCGGGGCAGGCCGCGGTCGCGCCGCTTCTTGGCCACCACCTTGACGCTCTGGACCTTGCTCAGCTCGATGGTGCTGTCGTCCAGCTCGTCCTTCTGGCGGGGAAAGAGAGAGAGAACACAGACAGAGAAGGGGAACGTCAGCAGAGGACTCACAACTCTGTTCTACACGATGACTCTATATAGTCATTGAGTCTACACCTCAGAACCACAGACAGAGAGTTTCAGTTAAGAACGGGCTGCCAACTCATTTGGTGAAAAACCCTCACAAACGCTCGCTGGTAAGAGCTGTGTCCATAAAAGGTAATGCATAATATACTCTACGCATTATTCTGGAGCCACGGATTTAATCGTAAAGCACATGCCCCACATTACAGGCCTGTGAAAGGAAGGAAATGAAAAAGCCAAAGCCTGTAAGCCCCCTGTATTTAATGAGCTGGCCCATAGGGGAATAGAGATGTCTGTCGGTCTGTCTGTCTGACTCAGTGATTGACTGAGGGCGTCAAGCAGTCAACAGAAAGGCAAGCGAAGAGCTGGAGGACGTGACCACAGCCATGTCCTCCTTTCCATGGGGATCCGGGGCCAGAGGTCTCCCCCGCACGTCTCTGCTGGCCTGCCCACATCCTCACCTCCCCTGGCAGCCGCGGCGGCCGGTCTGCTCCTGGTTAGCGCTAGCCGGCCTGGTGTGCCTGCTTGCCATCACACAGGTTATAGAGCGGAGCAGTGCAGGCTGCCGCCACCCACAGCCCCGCGGTGGGAGCTGGGGTTTGGGCTGGGGGGTGGGTGGGGGTATGGGTGGAGGGGGTGGGATTTCAGGGGTCTTGCTGTCTCGGTGACTCCCTTATTCGCTCTTGCTGTTTTGGATGAGAACAACACACTTGGGTTTTGTTGATTTGCCAAGAAGCCCTGAAGGTACTTTGGCACGGGACATTGTCTGGTCCCAATTACGAGGAATGCTCGGGAAACAGACAAAGGACTTCACAGGCTCATTGTGGAGTGAGTGTGGCATTCCTGTCCAAAGTGGAGGAAAGTACGAGGGAATCGGCACTTGAAAGACATGGCACCATCAAGGCCACACTGCCAGTGAAATAAAACAAAACACTGCTAACAAGAGAGTGGCAAATTATGTACTGATCAACCTGGCAGAGAAACAGAGGGCAGAGATGTTGTAGAACAAAAGAGACAGTCAAATCTGAAGTTTTCTCACAGCTAAGAGAAACCTAGCTTTATTTTTGCCTTGATGACCCTTTGGGCAACAAACCTCAAAAACCTCAAATCCCGTTTTAGAGACGGGAATATATTTGTCTTTCAATATTATACTGTTCATGTTTCTTTTAAAACTGCAGCATGGAGGACAGAAAGAACTATTTGTCCGCTGTCAATAGGCCCCTGCAGAGTGGTTTAATCTCGGGAATGATTATTTCCAAAAATCGTGACTGTGTTTCACAACATGGGCTCTGTTCAGGGTAATCAGAGTAACAACCATGTCACACATTTCCCAAATAGAACTGACAGTCTCAAAGCACAGAAAAATGAAATAGAAACACAATAGATCTAATTTCATTGTGGCTGGTACTAAATGAATTGTTTTATCTTGAAGAGCTGAATCTCAATTTATTTGGCAGTTTCAGACCTCACTGGTGACTAGGTGACCTCAGCAGACTTTGTTTGTTAACCCTCAGTGGTTTTCATCAAAGACTATTTTGTACAATAAATATCTCTCTCTTTAGGATTCAAGTTAACTCACACCAATCACAGAATGAAAAACGGCTTCAAACATGAACCATAAAGTGGGTATGGGTTTGATAACAATGGGCGTACAGGCTCCAGTTTTTGTTTGGTCTTTTTTCCAGTTACTTGAGTATTGATTTCCACTCCAACTTATTCAGAAGAATGACTCATGATGTTTCAGCGACTGTGTTGACCTTGCGTGTCCCCCAAGGCTCCATACTGGGTCCAACATTATTACACTCGGTCCAAATGAATCCCCTACGGGGAAGTCGTGCCTTATCAAAAGATGAGGTTTCCGCTGTTACGCTCACTATTTCATCATGATCCAATTAAGACCAGTGTGCACAATGTAAAAACTAACAAATACAGACAAGGGTGGTTCAGGGATGGGGTGAAGGGTGAGGATGGAAGGGGAGTGTGCAAAAACAGAAGGGGGCAAAATCAGATGATCTTTTGAAGTCTCTCAGAGGGGGGATACCTACTGATTTGCCTTTCCGGAAGAGCAGCTGGTTACCGGCCAGGGTGAAGTAGCGCGTTTTCCAGCGTTTGATAAACTTCCAGCGCACCTGTTTCTCCTTCAGCTTGCCTTCAATAAGTGGCTGGCCATCTTGGTTCACAACTGAGAGAGACAAAGATACCAAATGGTCAGTCTTTAGTCATTATATGAATCATTCAAAACTGTACATAAGCACTTCACTACTAATACTCACACACACATTCAAAACATGCACCCTAACACAGAGCATGGCATCTGCCCACACCACCTCTTTAGTAAGAGAAAAACAGAACTGAGTTAGCTACCTTTAGCAAACCACTGTCCCCTGACCTCAAAGCACAACAACAGCATTCCCTGCAGTCATCAGTCTGCTCTCATCTGAATATCAACAGGGCGCTGTGTTCTTCTATAATTCACCCCCCTCGGAGGATGAGTGGGTTCAAAGACACAGCGAGAGGAGTGAGAGGTGGGGGCAAGGGTGGGTGGGGGGGGGGTCACATCACAACAAATCACATTGCTGTTCTGATTGAGAGAATAAGACAATGGGGTCTCTGGTCCCCCACCTCTCCCCACCTCACGGCACAGCTTGTGTTCCACGCTGCTCTGGACCGCAGGCCGTGCCAGTAAAACAGGAAGCAAGGTCCAAGGCTGACCGGCACGCCACAAAGCGACCCATTGTCCCTCCGCCGGCGCGGGATGCCACGAGTAAAGCAGGAACGTATCGGCGGCCCCCTTTGATAGCGCCGTGATAGATGAAGTGAGAGAGCTCGCTGGTGATTACCGAACGAGCGGCTCTGCTCCGGAATGGCTCCCCGGAGGTTTCCGGAACAGAACACTCAGCGGGAGACTGTGCCACAGGCTGCCGGGCTCGGAACGCCACTGACCCAGCACTGAGGGGAGCAGGTCAGAGGGAAACTTCACACCTACACATTACAGAGCTGGAGAAACGTGAACCCAACCGTCTATACTGTTACAGAGAGATATCTACAGCTTATTAATGAGACACGGCTTCATACCTGTCTGCAAGGAACACTCATTTGAATATTGTTTGAGTTTAGTGTAGAGGCTATATACATGTATACTAGTCATTTTTGTGTTTCTGGGTCAACCACAAATATTATCTTGGAAAATGGCCAGTGAACGACGGCCTTCCTTTTCAGTGCCGTCCATAGGCTCCTCATGTCAGCATTATAGCTATGTGTGAGTGGGTACATTAGAAATACACCATGTGTGCACTGCATACACAGATGCTGAAGTCCTTCCTTCCCTCAGAGGTCTGTTCTTCAGCATCTGCAGGTGTCTTGCATGAGAGTGAGTGCCCACATGACCACAGTTTCCCTCATGCATAACAGTCTGGGTCCATTGTTCTTCATCGCACATTCTTTCAAAACACAACACTATTAACGTGCTTTTGATGGCTTATTTAACACTGCTGGTCCATATTAGTCTCTTCCGTGTGTGTGTGTGTGTGTGGGTGGGTGCCCATTGCCCTGGGGTAGGTGTGAGTGAAAGCTATGCCCGGTATGGGCCTGACGCAGTGGCCTACTTCTGCTCGGAGCCCTCCAGGTGGGCTGGTGGTCCACTGAAGCGCCACAGAGCGTTCCCTTACTCAGCTCCAAAGAAATGAAAACATCGCACAGGCTGTTTTCTCTTGACTTGTCACTGGTCCAAAAAACAAGCTTTAGGCCTCAAATCAAATGGGAAGCAGGCACATGTTCTTTTTCTGCATGGGGTTGATGGCGCAGAGTTGGCTAGTTATAATTCAGTGCAGCGCATTTCCAGTGGGAATCTGGAGGCTGCTGGTGGGGAGGTGAGGAGTGTGTGTGTGTGTGTGTGTGTGTGTGTGTGGGGGGGGGGGGGGTGAAGCTTGAACTTGTCAGACCCTTCCATATGTTGCACAAACTAATGTGTATTTCTAAAACATGATTGTGCTGAGGCAGGCATGTTTTCTCTAGTGATTGATGGAGGTAGTGACCCCTTAGGGCTTTGCCCAGTACAGTATGTCTGACCCGCTACCCTACCCCTACGTCATACTCAATGCAAAGACTATGAGGCACACAACAGAGAAGAACACAATATATATAGTACTTACTATAAATACCATGAGCACATCACTTCCTATTTTAAATATATTTAGTGTTATTACAAAACAGTTTTCAACTTCCATTCTCAGAGGGGTTCCGCATATTTGCTGAGTAAAAGCATCATTCAGGAGATGGACATTTGAGGTTTTTTGCTAGACCCCCTATGATTCCCTGAGCAATACAGGGCATACAAAAAGCTTCCAGGCTTAAGGATAACTTATCTGAGAATATATCATCGCAGCTCTTTTAAGTTTTGCTCTAAAATGTACAGCTTCAACCTAAATATGCCATAAATATCAGCATAGTGATGGGACATATAAAAAACAAAACACTCA
>NC_085006.1:5968456-5973456 GCF_963854185.1 Sardina pilchardus
ACGCCGAGCCAAAAGATCGGCAGAGATCTCGGAGATAAAAACCAGTGAGCTGATAAGAAAATAACGAGCGCCCCGGGAGACGTTTCCCAAGACCCCCCTGTAGCAGAGGTGCCCACCTCCCAGCGCGGCCTGTGATCGACTGCAGCCAATTACACGCCCAAACACAGGGCTTCTCTCAGAGGACGGAGCTGTGCTATGCCCCTGTGCCTACAGCCTACACCAGCCACACACACACCAGGCAAAGGCAAATAAACCTCCGTCTGGGCCAGAGCAACTGGAGAGCGCTATCGGAGCCGGAGATGAAAGACTGAGAGGAAACCATGGAGGGCATGGATGGTTGAGAGGTCATGCCATCTGAACAGTTTGCTGGCAGTTCTTCTATTTAAGCCTGTGTGTGTGTGTTTTTGCGTGTGTGTGTGTGTGTGTGTGTGTGTGTGTGTGTGTGTGTGTGTGTGTGTATTTACAGTATGTATACACTGTCATCCATATGTACGTGTGGGCACCAGCTACAGACTGCTAGTGAATAAGCTATGTCCACACCTAAATTCACACTCAAGCCTCAGTTTGAAAGGAAAATGAAAATCATGTACAGTGAGAGCAGAGCTCTCTGGTTTCACGTGTACGTGCCCCTTAAAACCCCTGTGAGCCCAATGGGGTCAGTAAGTTAGTGCCGTGTCCTGTGTTGTGATGTGCCCTCTCCAGCTCCTGGGACCTGACGAGAGCCAGAGCCACAGCTGTGAGGTGAAGCCTGCACACTGACCTAGAGCGCTCGCCAGCTCACCTCACTGCTTACCTTAACCTAATCATTACACTTCCCACGTATCGGCAGCATGGCAAACACGCAGCAGATGGTGGCACAACACACACTGTGATGCCTGTGTGCTCATCATGCAAAGGAACACATCAGGGACGAGGACTCCCTGGAGAGGGCCCTGCGTATACGGACGACCACATCACATGACAACCGAGAACGAGCCAGCACGTCCAGCACCAGAACATGGGACTGTGACTAACCCGTAAGAACTTGATGAGATAAGCGTAAAGTAAACATGTGAAACCATCTGCAAAGGTTAGCGTACTGGACGGTTTTTGGAGCAGCACTCACCTCTCTGTTGGGGTGAGAGGTCGCGGGGGAGGGGGGAGTGGGGTGCTCATTTTACCGTAAGGCAGGACGTCAGACAGACGTTCGTCTGAGTAATCTTCACTTATCTGATTGAGGGAGGACGTGATTACCGGTTTAGCACTGAGCCAATAGGAGACGCAGCGGACCTCGGCACAGCGAGAGGTGGGGCTCTCGAGACACCAAACCAAGTCTGGACTCCAGACTCACACCGAAGGAGATGTTGTCGTCAAACTCATAATGCGAGTCCCGTAAATGAGATGAACAGACGCGAATGAAAGAAAAACAGATTTCTGAGTAATCTGATTTCACCGCGTTGGATGTTGGTAAACAACTCGGGCCAGGGGGCCCAAACAAAAGGCCATTCTGTGAGGCATCTGATGCCGTTCCGCAGCAAAGCCACCACGACCAACATCTGCGTTCTCAAGGAGACTGTGAACCAAAACAGATGCAATTAAGGAACCCCACTCACAGCGCTGGACAAATGTGGCTCAATGTGGAGGAACACACACATAGCTGAGAATTCCACAACACTTTTACACAGAGACTTAATGCACAGACACAGAGGGCCAGATGTACTGGCGCTTTCGCGCCCACTTCAGGCGCATTTGTTTTGCAAAGTGCGCATTAAAAAAATCGCGAGGTACAAACTGGCCGCACTGAGGCAAAAGCGCAGACTGCCTGTTGCGGGAGCTGAGAATGTCAAATTGCGCTTTTCCGTCTACATGCATTCATAGGAGGGTTGGGGGAAAGAGGGAGTTTTGTGTAGAAATGTAGGGGGAGAAACTTAAAATGCGCTTAATTAGGTACTCCCTGTTTGTACGAAAACTGCCCATGAAAGCGCACATCTATTTGCCACCGAAATATTTCTGCCACTATCCGAAATAATTCACGTCATCCACTTTCCTACTTGCTAGATTGACCAATCTTCCATAGCCTACATGCACAAGTAGTTTGAGAAGAACTAGGCCTACTGCTCTTCATTATCTTCCTGGTTGTTGGCAGTTGAATGAAGTTGTTAACTTCATTCAACTGCACTTGTGATGAAAGTAAATCATTCAGTTGTTAAAGTTCATAAATTGTGGTGGAGGGTGGAGAAAGGCGCTGTTTACCCGATGAACTACAGGTTTGATAAATACCACATTAACTGAAGTGTCACAGCTAGCAGATTATGTGGGTTGGCCATGCATGGTGCTAATAATGCTACATTCACAAATGTATGTACATCTGGCCCAGAGTCTTCCCAATCAGTCTGGAGAATCAATGATCACTGGAGGAATCTGCGGCATCTGGTACCCTGATGCCACACACTCACACACACACACACACACACACACACACACACACACACACACACACACACACACACACACACACACACACACACACACACACACACACACACACACACATAAACACACACACACACACACACACACACACACACACACACACACACACGCTATTATGACTCAAACTCATCCTTTACGTGTTTCCTCTGCTCACAGGTCAAATCCGACAGAAATCCCTTTGAACTCTCCATGATTATAATGGAGGCTCTTTTGATACATAAGAATGATTAAGATGAATGCTCGCTGACTCTCTCATCAACTCCTGTGTGTGTCTGCCAGAGTGTGTCTCCAGGGCACAGTCCACATTAGGACTACAGGCCTCGTGGAGATTGATAGCCAAGACACTGGATGGCCTCTACCCTCAGCATTTAGAGATCAGGTAGTGCTGTTATTCTTTCATAACGCACTGGCAGCTCGACAGAACCCATATTTGCTTTGAAGGCAGTAAAAAGCTTGAGGGAAATTACTCATTCTACTGCATAATGTTAAAACTAGGCATGAAATGTTCTCTTGTTTTCTTGTAAGTTCCCTCTCAACGAACAAATTTGAGTCACTTTCACATTTCTCAACTTTGGACACGACAACTTTCGACACCAAAGGCTTCAAACAAGATGACACATGTGGAGTACAGTCACATGCGATGTTTCAGTTCTCAGTGCTGTTTCAGAATCATGTTTTGCCTGTTAGTTCCTCATAGAGAAAATAAATGCTTGCAAATGTTTACAGAGGGGAAAAAGAGAGGCAAAAAAAGACCCCCATGTTGATGACAGACCCTTAGCAGCAGAAGAGCTCTCGGTTCTAAAGGGTCTAAGGCGCTAGCGTTTTTTCCCCAGCGTGCCGTGTTGTGTGTGTGTTTACCTGTGGCCTTCTCTGGGTTGTTGCACATGAAGCAGAGCCAGCTGCCCTCCTCCTCACTGTAACCGAACAGGTCAAAGAACCGGACGTCCTCCAGTTGGATCTGCACACTGTCCAGGTCCTGCCGGGCAGTAAGGAGAGGAAGATGGGTCAGAGTTGGACAACAAGACTATGGGTGCCTCTCATCATGTCTCCTCGATCCTCGATGCTCGATCCTCGAGGGGCGTTCCCACTGATCTATAACTAACACTGGATAGACTATCCCATTGTTTCCCCCCCATCATTCTTTATGTAGATCAGTGAGGATCGAGGCATCGAGGAGCGAGGGAGGACGTATAAACGCTGCATGAAACGCACCCATTGAGACAGCGAGAGGGAAAGAGACGCACAAAACACACAGGGAATGATGTCAGAGTCACATAGTGGACCATATTGTGATGATTTGTAGCTGCTGATGCTGAGGCTGAATGTTCAGGAGGCAGGCACACTGGCCATGCCCTGAGGGCTTGGGAGTAGGTGAACGCATGCACGACCTCTGGGTCATTCTCTTGCCCTCTGCTGGCATGCGTAGTTGAGGCCCACCTCTGGGTCACTCTCTCCCTCCCTGCGCTGGGATATCAGCTCGGCACATGTGTGGAGGGGAGCAGAGGAAGAGGAGCTCCCTCTTAGCTCCCTTACTGTGGGAGCCGTATATCTGTCTTCCCTCTGAACTAGACGTATTTAGTGAAACTATATCTGAGCCTCTCCCAGAGGTCTGCTCCAGTGACAGACTACTGAAAGAGGCTCTGTGAGGCATGAAGCTCCGGCTTTATGTATGAGACGCTGGAAAGGCTTGACAGCACTTTAGGCCCAGGGGAGGACTGGTGCCAAGAGTTAATGATGAAGACCCAGGCTGAAAATAACGAAACCAACATCCATGTAAATATCGCTCAATGGGGTTTCTGATGGAGTGTCTTTTCTCCTTTGCTCGGTTTATATTTCACTGCCATGCGAGCGCAAATGGGGCAATAACACATGGAGCTGTGTGTGTGTTTATTTCTCCTCTTCACGACTCTGACAGGCTTAGTGTGTTTTCTTGCTCACGTTTTTATCCCCGCGTGATACAGACCGGAGATGAATGAGGACGGCGAGAAATGCCAGCCGCCACTTTCTCTAGTGCAGAGCATTTTGTACTCAATTTACGGCCTTGCTTAATAGGTCTAACCGAGGAGTGTGAGTGAGGGCTGGGGCACGTAGAGCATGTTGATGGGACTCATTTCGCTGTGACACACCATGAAACAATACATGGGGGTTCAGGATGCTGGGAAAAGCCAATTACAGGAAACGTAACCAGAAACATCTGCACACAGAGATACTGTGTATGTGTACATGGAGCATATGAGTGAGTGCACTAGGTTGTGTGTGTGTGTGTCCATGTTTAGATTAGTGAGTGACAGCGTGAAGTCGCAAGTGTATAGTTCAGGCGTTGGCAAAATAAGTGCAGTGTTTGAACAGTTTGGGGTTCCCCCAAACACTTTCCTTTTATTGATTTCAAAAACATGGGGTGGAGACCCAACCACTTTCACTGAGAAATTGGGAAATTTCTGATAAGTTGGAGATTTTACAGCCAAACAGAATAGTGAGCCATAAACATGACTAAGGTTAAGGAACATTTCTGACATTTTACAGCTCTA
>NC_085006.1:5978456-5995956 GCF_963854185.1 Sardina pilchardus
ATAAAGAATTCCATCTCAATGTGGAAATATAACTTGAATCTTTCTAATTCTGTATAATTCATCATTTGCTCTGGAAAAATCATAGACATAATAGCGCACACACATACAGTACATACACACACACACACACACACACACACGTAAACACACAAGCACACACACACACCCCTCCATATTCCACAGCTCTGACCCCAGACGTGTCCTCTCTGACCCCTGAGCCCTGAGTCTGAGCGCTGGCCCGTACTGACCTGTTGCAGCAGCAGCATGATGTGGATCCACAGGTGAGGCTGGCAGCTGCACAGGGAGAAGCTGGACTTGCTGTACAGACAGTAGTGTCCCTTCAGTGGACACGAGAAGGACAGCTTCGCTACGCAGCCCCGGCTTGAGTCTATAGCGTGCATGCACACACACACACACACACACACACACACACCAATCCATGGTCACGGAAACAGTAGTGATGATACATTTCAGTTTGTTTCTAATAAGGCATAAGCATAGAAAATAAAATGATTTTCCATGTGGACTCTCTCTCTCTCTCTCTCTCTGTCTCTCTCGCTCTCTCTCCTCCCGTATTTCTCTCCTCCCTCTGTCTCTCTTCTCTTCCTCTGGAGCTGTTACCTTTGACACAGTTTCTTCTAAACACTTCCAAAAGCAGGGGAGCTATTCCCCTGGCCTGCTATAAACTAGCCAGCTTTTCCACGAGGCATGTGCCTGCTGTATGTATGGTGGACATCATTTCTATGCCAATGGGTCTGCGTCTGTGTACTTTCCTTGTCTGGACACATTAGATTGACTGTGTACAAATATACCACTAGTCTTTCCACTGACTGACTAACTCTGTTCGAACTAAACTCGAACTAACTAAAATACACCACTCATAAACCTATTAATTCAGGTCTGTAACATCGTGAAGACTGTGCTGAACGGTTGTGCATATTTCACTGTGAAAGTATAATAATTATACTTCTTTCAAGTATCTCAAGTATCACAGGTAATTCAACATGTGGGCTTTCATTTACGTGCTTATGTGTGAGAGAGACAGAAAGAGAAAGAGAGAGGGAGGGAGAGAGAGAGAGACAGAAAGAGAGAGAGAGAGGGAGGGAGAGACAGAAAGAAACAGAGATAGAGTAAGAGGAAGGAAGAGAGACAGAAAGAGAGAGAGAGAGGGAGGGAGAGACAGAAAGAAACAGAGATAGAGTGAGAGGAAGGGAGAGAGACAGAAAGAGGGAGAGAGAGTGAGTGAGTGTGCTTGTAAGTGTCTAGATGTGTACGTGTGTGCATAGGTGTGAGAGTAGAGGACCAGACTTCCTTCATGCTGAGCTCTGTGGGCTGCTGCTGAGTCCCCTCCAGACCCACTAAAACAGACACGCACACCACGCCCACTGGGGACACACAAACACCTACACACACACACACACACACACACACACACACACACACACACACACACACACACACACACACACACACACACACACTACACACACAGACACAGACACAGACGCACAGACACACACACACACACACACACACACACACACACACACACACACACACACACACACACACACATATACTCTTGCTCTCTCTCCCTGTCTGTCTTTACTGCCCCCTCTCTCTCTCTCTGTCTCTCTCTCTCTCTCTCTTAAGGTCTACAAAGCAGTTCTCTTTAGAGCGTGGACTGTGGTCAGAGTGCTGCAAGTCTGACCCTTCCCCCTGGTGCTGCTGGGACAGTGGGTCAGCTGAAGGGGTCACTCTCGGCCTCACTCTGCTGCTCTTGTTTTCCCACCGGAGCCACGACAACACCATGACACGGGGCTCTATTCCATCACTTTCCTGGACTTACAAACAAGACCAAGCCCACAAGCCCAGGGTCACAAACACACACTCACACACACATTTGTAGGCACATGTACACACACACACACACACACACACACACACACACATACACACATATATATGTGTACGCACATGTAGACATACACACACACACACACACACACACACACACATAAACTCTCACACATACTGTACACACAGAGAGTGGCTGGACGGTACACAGGCGGTCACACGCATGTACAGCGAGCGCCTCACGTGTGGTGTGAGCCTGTGGTGACCACTGAGCTCCCATACGTCATCGTCCAGACCGGTCACTGATGTCATCCTCGTGCTCACGCTTACGCTTACGGTCCGGCTCCCCTGGGGAGGCACGCGGGGACACCAGGGCAGGAGGCCTCATTGGTCATCCAGACAGCGCCACCTTGTGATCCTATCCCCTGGCCTCCAGCATATGGGACTGCATGAGTGTGTGTGTGTGTGTGTGTGTGTGTGTGTGTGTGTGTCTGTGTGTCTGTGTGTGTGTGTGTGTGTGAGAGAGAGAGAGAGTGCCCATGTGTCTATGTTTTTCTTCATCACAGACATTAAAAGGCCCCCGCACTCTCTCTCTCTCAAACATACACACATATCTACACACACACACACACACACCTCTAGACGTGCTAAACACAGCTCAAGTTAATTCTGTTTCTTTATTTGTTTTACTGGGTGTTAAGGGCGAGGGGCTGCTCAGCACATGGGCTGATTGGACACAACTATTTCACACGTGAGTGCTCAGTTTACTGTTGCAACAGACGAGGCCTCATTAGACCACTTGACCTGAGCACACACACACACACACACTCACACACACACACACACACACACACACACACACACACACACACAAATGGACTTGGGTGAGGGCACACTAGCCGTCAGCACCAATAATGTGATCTTCTGGGAACATAACATTATACCATACGGCGTGTGTGTGTGTGTGTGTGTGTGTGTCTGTGTGTCTGTGTGTGTGTGTGTGTGCATAAAGGCCTTACATGACCTTGGAGAGATGGTTCTGCTTGCGCAAGAGTAAAAGTCTCAAGTTCATACTGATCCTGCATACTGATCTCAATTGACTGTGGTGGAATAGCATAAAATGTAATCAATGTGAGTGTGTGTGAATTTGTTTGCGTAAATGTGAGTGTGTGCGTCTGTGTGTGTGTGTGTGTGTGTGTGTGTGTGTGTGTGTGTGTGTGTGTGTGTGTGTGTGTGTGTGTGTGTGTGTGTGTGTGTGTGTGTGTGTGTGTGTGTATGTGTGTGTGTGAGTGTGTGCATGGCTGTGTGTGCGTATGTGTGTGTGCATGGTTGTGTGTGCGTATGCGAATGCAAATGCGTGTCCAGGGGGGGATGAGGCCGGGCGGGTGATGAAGAGGAGCAGAGATAGGCTGGCGCTAGCGTCAGAGAGCCTGGCGTGTGATGGTGCCCACCCTCCCCTCCACATGGTTCCTATTAGCCCCAGCGCCAGCACTATTAGCCAGCACACAGCGCCAGCACTGAATACTCAATGAGGGAGCCCATCACTCCTCCTCTTCACTCTCTCTGTCTGTCTCTCACTCTCTCTCTCTAGCTGTCTCTCTCACTCTCTCTCTCTCTGTATCTCTCTTTCTCTGTCTCTCTCTCTGTCTGTCTCTCTGTCCACTGTTCCCTCTGACTCCTTAATCTCTTCCCTCTCTTACGAGTGCAGACAGACATGTTCTCAGTGCTCCCCGATCGACCATGACAGCGCGCTTTATAATCAACACATCAAATCAGCACGGCGGCGGCTCTACGCGTCCGCGGCTCTCGTAAACCAGGCCGGCCAAATGCACACAAACCGAAACGCTGCATTATTTTTGCCTTGTTTTTTAAAAGGCCGGGTTTTTTTGGGCCTGCATGACGCCATCTGAGTGGCTAACTAGAGTTTTTTTGGGGGGCCAGGCCACGGTATTGGGGGGGGGGGGGGTGGGGTGGCGACAGAACTCTGGGTGACGACAGCAGCGATGGTGTGTTGATGAGGCCTGCGGTCGGTGAAGTCATGTGTGTGTGAACAAGGGCGAGGGGCAGAATGAGCTACGGTTACCCCTACTGAGCTCTGCTTCAGCCAAACGCCACTTACAAGCTGCTGATGGATGAAGAATGAACTGTTTTGAGGGACGTGGGTGTGTCTGTGTGTGAGTCTTTTTGTGTGTGTGTGTGTGTGTGAGTGAGTGAGTGTGTGTCGATCCGCCTGCTGACTGCAAGCTCGTACCTCCTGTATGCGTCACCTGCTGATAGATGGGGCCGTGCGGTGAGCACCTGGTGTCATGTCCGCTCTCTGCTACTGTTCCTGCGTCACCTGACGTCAGTCAACATGGCTGACGGTAATTGCACTCCCACTTTCTACAGAAAGTGGTGTGAATAACGCGCGTACGGCACGTACATCTGGCTACGCTTAATCATTTCATTGTGTGTGTGTGTGTGTGTGTGTGTGTGTGAGAGTGAGAGTGTCAGAGAGATAGAGAGAGAGAGAGAGAGAGAGAGAGAGAGAGAGAGAGAGAGAGAGAGAGAGAGAGAGCAGTAGAGAGTGGGATGTGGATGTGAACAGGACGTCAGACTTGAGAGGGCTCAGCTGCTAATGGTTGAGCCCTGCACTCTGTCACCCGCCCTGGGTGCATGTTGCTAATCACAAGCTAATGACTTGGCACCCTTCAGCATCAACGCACCACTCAGATCAAATAAAGAACTGAAGACTATGTTTTCACACGGGCCAGACTCATAGAATTTAGCATCATTTTCAGTCAGATGAAAATAGCAGTATCATATCCTATAATATCCTGCAATAAGTAGACCTTTGGGAGAGATGTCTAGAGTTGTACTGCCAGATGTAGGGTGAGAGATGATAATCTACAAACACCAAGAGGGATGACTACATAAAAACTGAAATAGACTCCAGGCACCAGGCAAACATGGAGGTGACTCTATTTTAGAGTCATTTTGGGCTTTTGGGAAGACTATGAGAGCCTACTGCATCCCACGAGATCACCCATTTTGGAGCCATTTTGGGACTCAGTTCTGACTCTGAATAGTTCTTGTGAGTAATAGAGGCGAGGGCGTGGAGCTGAGAACAGGAACTGTGTTCTGGTACCTTCAATGACGCAGTGCTCTGGTGCTGGGATCTGCTTGGCCATCTCTGCGCAGAAGGCCTTGATGGCGTCCAGGTTGTCCCTCATGTGCGTCCACAGCCGGTCAGTGTCCTGGGGGGAGTCCCCGCCCCCGTCCCTCGGTCCCCTATCCCCTGGGTCAGACGGCTCCTGGTCACTGGGGCTCTGCGTGATGAGCAGCTCCGTGGCGGAGGTGGGGTCCAGGGGTGTGGGGGACGGGGCCTCCCCCTCGGGGGTGTCTGGGCTGTGGGGGCCCTCCCCCTGCAGGGCCTCAGAGGTCAGCTCCACTCCATCCTCCTGACCGTTGTCGGAGTTGATGGACCTAGAGCGCACAGCATGCAGGGCCAGACTCTTAGACCTGAGGAAACACACACACACACACACACACACACACACACACACACACACAGTGACCCGTAAATATCTACTGTCCTTCAAGTCAACTGTTCAGATGGCCTCCATTATTACATTACTATCATCACCACTGTTATTGATATCTCATTAAGGTTCCACATCAAATAAAAGTTTACATACAGATTAAACTGTCTATAAGCATGTGTGTGTCTCTCTGTGTGTGAGTGCTTCTATGAAAGCATAAAATAGAACTGAACTGAGGAGTACTTTCTGGTGATTAGTGCTGCTTGCCAAATCCAGGCAACAATAAATATAAAAAACATATTAGTAGTAGTCAATATGGTAGACAAGAGATACATAAGAGAAAAAAAGTTTAAAAGCTAGCAGACAGCAGATGTGTGGCTGTGTAGCAAACTGTGTGAAATAACTGCGTTGCTGTAGGCCTGCCCTGCCATGTGTGTTACATTGCTGTACGTCTACCCTACCGTGTGTTTTTGCAGTACACCACCATGTCCAGTAACAGCAGATGTGTCTGTGTTCTTTGTACAAATTGCCTCATTAGTCAACCTTTCTGGATTGCATGCAAATTGCAATTAAACACGTGCATTTAAAAAATGATATTATTATTGTTTCGTACAATGCTGGTCCAAGAGAAACACTTCACTCTTGATTGTACTCAAGTGCATGATGAAATAATGAAAGAAATCTTGACTCTTACTACGGTAACTATACACCTCCAAACAGAAATGCCACCATGTGTGACACGACTACAGCTGTGTTGAGTAATAGACTGACGAGCAGCTCAGCCTACAGGTGAGATGTACAGGGGATTGTGAAATACATTGGACTCAATGCAGAGCATTGTTTCAGCATATGGAATTAGTTGATTTTGAATTATAAATGAAAATATGCTTCAGCAGATGTTGTCCAGGAGTCTTCTGTGTAGTTAAGAGCTTTCCGCTTTCTCATAATGATGCTTTACGACTATGTAATATGATGGACATCACTCTTGAGCCTTATTTGGCTATCCACTTAATACACAAAGTGTTGCTGCTGGTGTGGTTTTATAAGGCATTGTTCTTTAAGATTTATATTTGACATATACTGTTTCGTACATAAGTTAACAATTAAGGTTATTGTCTGGCAGATGCATGATCTGTTGTGGCTTGTGAAGGCTTAGAAAGGAGAGAGGTGAGTCCTGGCACAACGAGAGGGACTGACGTTTATCATTGGAGCTCCTGAGAGTTTCTTTGCAAATGATTTGTTTTGTTATAGCAAGCAATCCATGCGTAGAAATGTTTGTATTATGATTCATCTATTTATTTGCAACAGCATAAGCGTTTGTGTGTACGTAAATCACGAGCCTATCATCTATCCCAGGGCTCCTCCTTTATCAGGTTAGAGCAGATGAAACCACCTCTGTTCCTTGTGCCTTCTCCAGAACAGCCTCATGGAGCCAGACTCACATTGCACAACACTCTTCTGGAGACAATGTGCTCTTTAACGTGGGTGGGAACACTTAGAGATGCTTTCACCGCTCATGAAAGACCCACGCACTGGGAAGATAGAGAGAAGTGGTGGTGCAGACTCACAGAGCGATCAGTGGAAGAGGAGCGGAGCATTGGTCTGGTTCTCTTCAAGAAGAGAAGTGAGGCTAGTTTTCACAACTCAACGCCATTCAGAACCACAACTCACTGTCATTCAGTACCATAATTCATCGTCATTTAGTAGCATACTGCTGGCTTGCCTTCAAACATGGTCCTCTCCTTTTAACATTAATGTCCTGGCTGGCTCTGTCAAATCTACGCATATTTAAGAGTGGCATGGAGACTTGGCAGGCCAGGTGTTGGCTCACTCACCTGTTGAACCTCATCTCCCGGCGCTCGTCACGGGCCGCCTGGCCCAGGCTGTAGCGGCGCTGTGGGGCCGGCGAGCTGTCGTCCGCTGGGGCCTCGGCCACCTCCTCCACCATCTTCTCCTCGAAGGCCTGGATCTTCACCGCCAGCCGCTGGTCATCCTCGCCCACGCTGCCGCCGGAGTCGGCCTCAGATGGCTTACACAGATCCTCCGCCTCCTCCTCACTTCTGAAACACACACACGCACACACACACACACAGACACAGACACAGACACAGACACAGACACAGACACACACACACACACACACACACACACACACACACACACACACACACACACACACACACACACACAGACAGACACACAGACACACAGACACACACACACACACACACCACACATTCTTTTATACATGTACAGGAGCAGAAACATGACAATGTATGCATAATCACATAAACATCCTTTATGTTCCATGAAAATACGGAACAATACACAAAGATATTCACCAATTTATACAGACAAACAGCTTCAACAGTGTGTTGAAACACACGCAGCTTTGTGTCACTGCCAGACGCATGCAAACTGCTGTACCATAACAGGTGGCAGAATGCGCAGATGAAGAGGATGTGGCTCAGACAAGGCCACAGGCTGACCTCTGACCCCAGGGGTCACACTGTCTACCACTCATCCATGCTTTCCAGGGAACAGCGGCTCAGCTGCTGTTGTTTTGCGGCAAAAATGTCCTCTACATGAAAAGTCTAAAATGACAAGCTTTCGGTCTGGAATATCTCACGGATGACGGGAGGCTCTCAAGCCACGCACAGAAATACTCTCAATATCTGTGTACTGTCATTTATAATTTTCATCAAGTGCAACACACACACGCACGCACACACGCACACGTGCACACGCACGCACACACACACACACACACACACACACACACACACACACACACACACTGTATACACACACACACACACACTGTATACACACACACACACACACACAGATGTCCAGGGCAGTAAAACCCACAGGCTGGTGCTCTGCTAAATGTCGTGTGACGGGTGAGAGCGCAGGAGACATGAGTCGGGGGAGGTCTAGAGAGTCCAGCTCTCCTGGACGCCCGTCAGCCTTGCAGGGAGCACTGAGAGGGCACTCTACACAACACCTCGCCTCTCCACTCCACTCGTCTACTCTCCTCAGGGTCCAGCAATCCCTTCTTTTTTTTTTACTCCTCATTGTTTGCTTTAATGACATGAAAATAATCCATTTGTATTGTCAGAACTCTCTCTTTCTCTCTTTCTCTCTCTCTCTCTCTCTCTCTTCAGCATAACTTGAGCTTTTCCAAACAGACCCAAAAACCCCCAGCAAAGCAAAATTGGACAAAATCTGGACAGAATGTTCCAGCATGAAAAAAAAGAGTGAATGTTCCGTGCCATTGTGCGCGCGGAGCCAGTTTGAAAACCTCTCAACGAGAAAATGCGGGTGTGGAAATATATCGGCCGCAACCAGAGTCTCTCACATCGCAGCCAGGCTATTTCTGGCCGCCTGCTTTTCCATGTACCTGTCTTGAGCTGTGATTGACACCGATATGAGCGAGTCACACGTGAGCGCAATGACGTGAACGACTCCCATTAGTGTCCAAACGTCCAAACCAGGTGGCTTGTTACTGTAAGACCTTATAAACAGTAGTTACAGCATCGCTATAAAACCTCACTCTGAGTCATAAAACAAATCTCTCATATGGTTCTTTGAAAAATGAGTTTGCAACGCAAACTGGATATGCGAGGCGGCCATGATATTAGCTGGCTTAAGAGAGAGAAAACAGACAAAGCAACGTTCTTTGAGTAGAAAGTCGTTCAGGGGAGAGGAATGGAATTCTGGGTTTATTAACAATGGAAAGGAATGCGTGGCATTGAAATAGTCTCTTAGGACACATCAACAGTACGTGAGCATGAATATTTTGTGGTGAATGGCTTCTTGGGAAAAAGAGAACCGATATAACATCGATATAACCTCGTCCTTAACATGAAGTGCCCTCCCGGTCAGTCTATTCACTGGTAAGTATAAGATGGCTTATCAATATCAGTTTTGTGGACATGCAAGTCTCCAGAAGCCCACAATGACTTCTAGTCACATGCAGCACATTGTGTGTGTGTGTGTGTGTGTGTGTGGCATTTGACCAACAGGCACGCCTGCGTGTTTGAACATTCATCTGTTCGGAGGGTAAGTGTGTGGCATCTACCCAGTGGGCACAAGAGGGCCATGAAGCTGTCGCTCATGCGTTATATAGGAGTGGGTGGGTGAGTGAGTGGATGTGTGCGTAAGCGCACGTGAGCCTGTCCCCTGCCAGTCCCAGCAGTGCCCACATTGGTGCCAACATGGTACAGTAGGTGTGTCTATGTGTGCCTGTGTGCTTGTGTGTGCGCATGCTGTGGTTGTGTGTATGTGTGTAAATGTATATATGTGAGTGTGTGTGCTTGTGTTGCTGTGATTCCCAGTGTGTGGCCAGTAGTTGAGTAATGGAGCTAAAGCTGTTCCTCATGCTGCAGATATGGATGTGCTTGTGTGCTGACCAGCCGCTATGGGCCCACTGGGCCTGTGATGCCAATGAAGCAATGACAGCTGATACGGCTGCTCAGGCAGCTTTATGTGTGTGAGTGTGTGTGTGTGTGTGTGTGTGTGTGTGTGTGTGTGTGTGTGTGTGTGTGTGCACACCCACACGCTCCAGACCTCTCCAAGCAGCCGTGAGGCGACGGTGATGCTGGAACTCAGACTGCAGAGGCGTGTGAGTGTGCATGTGTATGTAAGTGTGCATGTGTGAGTGTATTTATCTGTCTGTATCTGTCTGTGTGTGTGTGTGTGCGTGTGTGTGTGTGTGTGAGTGTGTGTGTGAGTGTATGTATATGTATAATATGTATATGTATTGTATATGTATATGTATGTGTATATGTATATGTGTATATGTATGTGTGTGTGTGTGTGTGTTTGAGTGTGTGTGTGTGTGTGTGTGTGTGTGTGTGTGTGTGTGTGTGTGTGTGTGTGTGAGTGTATGTATACAGTGTGTATGTATATGTATATGTGTATGTGTATGTGTGTGTGTGTGTGTGTGTGTGTGTGTGCGTGTGTGTACCTGCATGCTCCAGCAGCCTCCAGGCGTCGGGCCAGCAGGCGTGCGATGGCGGTGAAGCTGTTGCTCATGCGGTAGATGTCCTTGCCGCCGCCCCCCAGCAGGCCACCGTAGCGGTCAGTCAGCCGGCGGATCTCCAGCAGCAGCGTGTGGTGGACGCTGTGCTCCATGCTGGCCAGCAGAGACACCAGGTAGAGCAGCGAGCTCCGCGCCTCGTCCTGCACACAGTGACCAGCACAGGGACGTCAGGGGACGAGAGGAGAGGAGAGGAGAGAGAGGAGGCACTGCAGAGCCCTGTTACTAACACACTACTATTTGTTCCAAGCGGTTTTGTACATGCAGCCTTACAACACTGTTTTACAGCTCTTCGAGTCACGGTAAAATGCCATTTTTGGTACATAGCTAAGTTAGATACACTTATGGTGTGGGTGCTTGCGTTTCTTTACGAATCATTCGTCTTAGTTTGTATATAAATTAATATTAAGTGACACATACACATGTAAGAGGGCGACAATAGTGTAATAGGTGTCCGTCCGATACTATACTACACGTTTCATTAAAGTCTGGAGATGTAACATACACTTCACTGAACACAATTCTAAACTCTGAAGTCTAAAGTGTGAGAGAGGCAGTTGTGTAAAATGTCTCCCATGATGGAGGGGTCCCCTTGTGAGTGCAGCAGGGGTCTGTGCTGCACATTGTCCCGCTGCACCTCTGCCAGTGGTGTGTACCGTAGTCCCTGGCCAGCAGTGACAGAGGCCTGGAGGCGGCCCATGACTGTGGGCCTAATGGGAGCCGCGGGCCCCCACATCAGAGGGCCTGGAGCAGCCCTGCGGCCGGGGGATGAGGTAAGAGCTCGGGGGCCGAGGAGGGAGCACAATCAGCACCTCCAGGGCCCCCCGCCTGCCCAGGGGTCTACCCTAGCCACTAGACAAGCGCTCAACACAGCTCCCTCACTCGCCTCCTCCTCCTCCTCCTCCACCTCCTTACACTCTCTCCCTCTCTCATCCTCTCTCGTTCTCTCATCTCTCTCATTCTTTCCCTTCTGCTCAATTGTTCTGTGTCCGTGCGGGTTCCTGCAGCCCTGCTTTTCATTAGTACAATTAGACACACATCCGATCTGTCTGATTAGGGGCCCTAATGATAAACTGCGTCCCGACACCACCAAAGAGACCACGGAGGGGAAGTGGGATGAGCAACTGTGCATCAGCGTAAACGAGGACGACCGTGAATAAACACAAAATGTTGTAAAGAGGGCAAAAGCAATGAATTTACGAGTCGCCGTGCGGCTTTTTCTTTCTTTAGGATAAGCCACGTATGTAAACATCTGGTTATGCTTAAACCAAGACACAAAAGCGGCGTCCAAGGCTCCGTTAATAGACTCGACCGTGCCAAGCAAAGCCAAGCAAGGCCAAGCGTCGTCTCCAAAACACAGATGTGGACATACATTCACCCGCAGCACCCTAAAAGCACTCTGCCTTTGGTCTGGTCTGGCCAGAGGCTTAGAGAGCTCTGGAGAGCCACTGGAGGGAATACCAGCTGACTGCTCAGCACCACGTCTGCCAAAGTCAGTAGATCAACGCCGCTGAGGGGGGCCGAGCACTCTCAACCAAATATGCACCGCTCCTCCACTTAGTCACGTACTGCCCATTACAAGACTACGAAAACAATGCTCCGATTTTACAGAGAGATTTAACAGAGAGAGAGAGAGAGAGAGAGAGAGAGAGAGAGAGAGAGAGACAGAGAGAGAGACAGAGAGAGAGAGAGAGAGAGAGGGAAAGAGAGAGAGTTGGCGAAACAGCAAATGATGGGGAAAATGAGAGATGGAAAAACGGCTACTGCGCACCACTTCTTGCACCTCTTTGATCACTGAAGGAAGCGAATATTTGTCTCTTCTTGCTGATTTCCTACAATCCCATTTACAGGAAGCCCTGAGTTTACAAACAGCCCTGACATGGGGTGTGGGAATATTGATCGAGACGGTAAACCAACCGGAAAATTGCATTAGAAGCCAACTTTAAAAAGGCATGAAGTAGCTCCCCACACCCACCCAATCCAAACAGTTCCTAGCATCTGAAGTGGTTCAGAACGCTTTCACATAACCAAAAGCTGAGTCATGTTCTAGACTACAGACTGTTCATGTAAGGCCCGTGTAGATGAATGTGTGTACAGGCGACGAAGGTGGCTCTGGTCATCTCACCTCACTAGTCCGTCAGTCTCGCACTAGAACGGCGTGTGAGCCAACACCTCATTCTGGGCCTGACCTGTGAAGTCCGGCCAAAGGGGCTTGTTTGTGACTAATTAGCAAGCGAATTAGACCGGAAAGGAGAGGGTGTTAGCTGACTATTAGGTGCTCACTGTAAGGGCTTTTGGGAAGGGCTGTCTCATTCGTAAACCCTTGGACTCACATGAAGCAGAGAGAGTGTGTGTGTGTGTGTGTGTGTGTGTGTGTGTGCTGGGGGGGTCACATGGTTCATTATGACATTTCTGTGTAATGGTGACGGAGGCATTGCTAAGCAGAACAGGGATCATTTGGCATTCAATCACACGCCTTTCTTTACAGAAATCACAGAACTGTAACCGGAGAGTCCGTTAAGACACATCATATCCACTACACGACACAAACGCCACGTCCCAAATGACCTGGAGCTCTGTCATGTATTCTGTAGGCCGTTTGAGAGAGAGAGAGAGAGAGAGAGAGAGAGATAATCGCCAGAGCTGTGAGGAGCAGACAGGACTGGAGCTGGAGGGAGGAGTATGGCCTGAGTTAAAAGCGGTGGCCACAGGACAGGACACATGGTGTGAAAGGGCCCAGGACCGGTCCCTCTGTGCCCATCTCAGAGCAGTTAGAGCAATTGAGCCAATTAGAGACGGAGGAAATGTGTCATGACTTCATGCCTCATGTGTACAGTTTGTGTGTGTGTGTGTGTGTGAGAGAGAGAGAGAGAGAGAGAGAGAGAGAGAGAGAGAGAGAGGGGGAGAAAGAGAGAAAGAGAGAGATAGAGGGAGAGACAGAGACAGAGACACAGAGACCATGTTTTACACCCTAAACAATAAATATGCTAAATAAAACAACAATATTTGCTTGCAAAATAAACTTCAATGCTATTTGGCCCTAAACATGGAATACACTGTAGTAGACTACCTATCCACAGTCACTGATATCAGACAGAAAGAAAACCTTGACCAGGTGCAGATAAAGCAATCACAGTCTGGCTACTGAGAAGGGCAGACACGGACAAACCTGGCTGCCCAGAGAAGACAGACTGTGTACCAACTGCAACAAAGGTGCCATAGAAACAGAGTTTCAGTTAAGAAAAATGCAAACAATTCTTCACTATATTTAAGAAATGTACTGAGACTTTCAAAACTTCACAGACAACCAAAGTCTAAGAGTTCTATTAGGCAAGGAACAAGAGAGTGCAAGAGTCACAGCAAGACATGGACATGCTTCATGATTGATGCACAAAGGAAGGAAGTCACCTCATCAGTGAGGCACACAAAGAATCAAACACATACTGTACATACATACACACAGCAACACACAGTCATGCACACATACACACACAAACACTTACAAGTACTTCCATCCAGACTGACACACACACACACACACACACATGCACACACACACATACTGTACACACACACACACACACACACTGCCATCGCAGTGCTGTATGATACACAATGTTCTGTCTATAATTATAAATGCTTTGGTAACAAAGTGTATTTTTGTCATGCCAGAAAAGCTCTATTGAATTGAGAGAGAGAGAGAGAGAGAGAGAGAGAGAGAGAGAGAGAGAGAGAGAGAATGTGTGTGCATGTGTGTGACCAAGGAACCACAACTCTGCTAGAAAGCAAATAAGTTCTAAAATCTATCCAGTGTTTTCACCCCGATCAGAGTGACCCTTCCTCTCGCTGCGGCTGGTGGCCAACTTGCCCTCAGCGTCTGGCAGCCTGACCACGTCCACCCACCCCTTCCTGGAAAGGAGCACCAGGCCGAGGGGCTCTTGAGTCCGTCAGCGGAGACACCCCACACTGACCTGGGCCTACTCAGACTGATAGAGGGGGGGGGGGGGGGGGGGTGGGGTGGGGGGGGGGGGCATGTTGCAGTGAGTTCCCAGAAACGTGTGCACAGACCCCTAAGAGCAGACCGGGGGAGATGAGTGCCAGCCTACCCTCTCTGTGGTGCCCAACGCACGCAATCACTGGAAACAGGAGAAGGGTTACACACTGTGTCCACACACACACACACACACGCAGATGAGCTCTCTCACACACACACAGCCTATGTTTACCCTACACATACTGTGCACCTGCGTTGACCATTTTTTCCAACGTACACACCTACACACACGCACACACACGCAAATGAGATTTTAAGTACACAGTCCCCTCATTTTGTCATTATCCCCTATACATTTCACAGCGATGGCTCTGCCTCTAAATGATACTCATTTGCACATACGAAATGAGCCACCTTGTCCACATCACTTAGGGTAATAGAGGGCTAGAGATGACCCGCTCTCAAGTTCACTCCATTTAACCCCCAAACTCCTGTCCCACGAGCCTCTTTCCCATGCCCCGGCACACCCCAACCTCCAGCCATTCCACGCTTACACACACACACACACACACACACACACACACACACTACACTCTCTCTCACACATACATACACACTCTCTCTCTCTCTCTCTCTCTCTCTCTATTAGTTCTAAAGAAAACCCCATGCAGCCCAGTCCAGCAGTAAATCAGGCTGTGGTCAGTCAGTGTTGGGTAATATTACCCTGTTATTAATTACGGTTTGCATCGAGCTCACTGTAAACGGCCGAGTTCCAGCTGCCAATAAAATCTCTGTCTTTACATCCACACCAGCGCTGTCACGGGCCAACGACTCTGAACGAGGAGTTTCAGTAACTATGAAAGTAAAATGGCAGGAAGATGCATGTTTGGGTTTCCACCTTCATGGTTAAATCTGTCACATGGTTTATTTAGTAATGAACTTATGAGGTGCTTAGTTAAATGGCCAGCCGGAGACGGCCGAGCCAACAGCAACATGTTCCTTACTTCCTCATATTGATGGAACATTTTCTTTTTTCTCTCCGTTCACCTCCGCATTTGGTTTTATTCAATCATCTCACTTGCCCTTCCAAGAGGAAATGAGAGTTAGCACAGGAGAAGGGCTTCCAATTAAATCAGTCCGATGATAAAAAATGGAAGATTGTTCCACTTAGCTGCATGGACGGGGGCCAAAAGAGAAGGAGAGATGCTATCAGTTGTCAGTCAAAGCCCGGAGCGCTAGTTTGCCTGATTGCACTCAGCACAAGGCCAAAGCATCACTCACTTGGCCACAGCAATCATTCCCTATTTGGAAAACTGCTCAAATGGATGTGATCGGTGTCCATGTTAACTATTATGAACATGTTCTACATGCCAGCCAGAGCAGTTTGGCTGCAATCATGAGGTAGAGCCAAATAAACAGAGCATTCCTTCATGTAACTTATAGAGCTAACTTAAACAAATAAAACAGCCACACACACTCACTGTGCACCGGAGGGTGACTGCAATGAGCATATAGTCAATCAACAGCTTCAACACCATTACGTAACACACCTCCCCGAACGTTCACTTCTGAAGACCTGCATAACTTCATCGCTCCCCAACGGGCCAAAGCGCCATCCATAATGTGATATCCCACCTGTCATTAACCCGGGGCTGATTGATGGCCAGCATGTTTTACGATGCCTACTGGCCGTGCTGAGGGACAGCAAGAAGACAACTATGCGTCGAATGAGCTCTGTTTTTCCTTTGAAGGATATAAAGGAATGCACTCTGTTGCGTCACTTCGAAGAACTCTCTCTCTCTCCTCTTTTATAAATACTCTTTGTTACACTACATTACAGGCAAACAGGGGATTACCCCCCCTCCCCCATACCCCCCACCCCCACCAACCCTACTACCCCCCGTCCGTTTAAAACAGTTGCCATCAGATCATAATCATTTTCTCCACTTCTGAGGGCGCTCTGCGGGACTCTGACGGGGGTAAATGGGATGTCTCTGGGGGCAGGGCTTCTTCCTGTGATTTGGCACATCACTACCAATGTCTCCACCATTACTCTTCCACAACAGTCCAACGCATGCTTTTAGAGAGGCACATGTCCACATGCATGTGTGTATGGATGTGAGTGTGTGTGTGCATGTTTAAGTGCCAAGCCAATTTGTGTGTTGTGTGTATCTACCAGTATGTGCGTGTGCGTGTGTGTGTGTGTGTGTATGTGGGTGGGTGGGTGTGTGTGTGTATGTGGGTGGGTGTGTTTGTGTGTGTGCATGTATATCTTATTATCTGGGTGTGTGTGTGTGTGTGTGTGTGTGTGTGTGTGTGTGTGTGTGTGTGCATATTTGTGCATGCGCGTGCATATTTGTGCGTATGTGTGTGTGTGTGTGTGTGTGTGTGTGTGTGCTTTCCTGTGTACGCAGCTACACTTTGCAGTATGCAGTGTGTGTTTGGGCAGTTATGTAGTTGCTCTGCCCAAAACACGGTAATGGTCCGATGCAGCGCCAAATCTGTCCTTAAACAACGTAACCTGTTCTGTTCCTGGTCTGGTTTGAGGGCTTGTTCTTGCTGCCTAGCCTGGCTGTGCGTTGGGCTCACAGATCACACGCAGGGAGGAAGACAGAGGAGGGTGGAGGCCATTTGCAATCGGACTCTCTGCTCCAGCCAAGTCAGCGCTAGGTGTTTAACAGGCCATCCAGGTCCCGCACAGCATTCTGGGAGCAGATGGAAGAAAAGGATCCTGCCGACACTACGCCAGACTCTGCAGAATCTGGGCACGCTTCAACATCTAGGCTACGGCTCCATCCAGCAGGCAACCCTGAAAAACACTCCGCAGTTGCTTACGTGTTTTGACCCTCTAAAATGAGAGCCATTTTAGGAGTGCTCTGATGACGTGCAGCTTGATTGCCTGGCATCCCGCAGGTATGGCTATTCTCAATAACAACAAACACCTTTTGGTAACACTTTATTTTAGTATTTCCCATTAAGTACTGGGTAATAAACTCTAATGCTCATCAGATTCTGTCTCATGTCCAAGTGTAACCACAACCGAGCGCACCTCCCTGCCCCTCAGCTGACTATCTACAGTGTAGC
>NC_085006.1:6000956-6010956 GCF_963854185.1 Sardina pilchardus
TATGCGGCTGTTGCATTGTGGAGCGTGACACACTGCCCTGGACGTGCAGGAGACCTGAGTCAGCTCACACATTACTCCACATGAGGTTTGGATTGATGCATCATAAAAAGAGCTGTCCTGCCAACCCCGGCCTTCCGGAGCCGCGCAGCTCATTTCAATCATTGACAGATCTGCCTTTAAACAAACTAGCCATTACGCGTGACAGCGCTCTCGCAGCAACCCACACTGTTGCCCAACTCCGTGGCTGGTGAAATACATGAGGGGGGTTTCAAAGGATGACCCTGTCGAAAAGCTGCTGGAGGAGAGTGACTCATTATTTGACGTTTCTCTTTTTCCCCCAAAAAAAGAGCCAATTTTGTAACTAATCAAAGCGTCCCACTGAGGCGCTGCTTGTTGCTCTGCTGTTGTTGTTGTTTTTCATTAGGATACATTATATATTTATTATTTGGGTTCAGAACACTAAAACCACGGCTTCATCTGCAGCGCATATGACTGCTCAGATACTACAATTGAAGAGGGAGAGAAAGAGAGAGAGCGAGAGAGAGAGAGAGAAAAAAAGAGAGAGAGTGTATTTATTCCAAATTTGGCAAAGTCACACCATAAAAAAAACCGGAGAAAATAAAAAAAATCCCCCCCAGTGTCTGTCAAAAGGCGAGCGCTTCATCTGGAAGCAATCCCTGGCTTCCTATAGGTGACTCCTCATCACGGCGGAGGAGGGCTATTTGTGGCGGGGACGCGGCGGGTCTGGGGGGCGCGGGGACGGGGACGGGCGGAGGTGGAGGTGGAGGTGGAGGGGGCAGCGCTGGGGTTATGGTGCAGCGTGAAGAAATAATAAACATGTGTGGGAGCAGGAAGTTTGGGGGAGTCCTTCCAGCTGCGCGCTCACTCGCTCTCTCTGAAGGGTAGCGCCGTCCCTGGACCCGAAAAGGCAAGCAGGAGGTGGTGGTGGTGTTTGGGGTGGAGGAGGAGGTTGTGTTTGGGGTTTAGGCTTGAGGAGGAGGAGGTGGCGGCGGTGGTGTTTGAGGTGGAGGTTTGGGTTTGGGGTCTAGGTTTTGAGGAGAATTGGTGGTGGTGGTGGTGGTGGTGGTGTTTGAGGAGGAGGAGGAGGAGGAGGAGGTGGTGGTGGTGTTTGGGGTGGCATGAAGTGGGGTTGGGGGTCCAATCACCATGTCCGTGAGAAACTCACTCCCCCCAACAACCAGCTGGCCCCTCCATGCGGCCAGACGTCCTGGCTCCTGATGGAGCCCAGTGAGAGCGATGGCCCGGGGGGCTCCTGTCCTCTGCTCCACCTAAGCTCCTGTGAGGGCTGTGCCAGAGCACATTTCACACACCTGAAAGCTACAAGACACTTCAATAAAAAGCTAAACATGGGCCCTTTTTACGGGAAAAACCAGAGTTGCGGCGTTTACAGGAAAGCTACTGAGAAGTAATCCCTGAGAAATAAAACAGGTCTTACTGTACACTAGAGAAAATGACAGATGTGAACTGTGTAAAATGAATCCATCAGCACAAGCAGCAGTTACCCACACACTCTCACACACACACACACACACACACAGAGACACAGGCTGGTACGGCGGAGGTGAGAGAGACATGGATCGTCTGTGGTTCCATGTTGGTGCTCTTCGTTCATCGTAGCCATGATGTTGGGATTTTCAAAAAGTGTTAAAAGACTCATCTGTTGACCTTATGTTGTACTAATTAGTGTCCCCTTGCAGATTCCTAGTTTCCATGTGTTTATGATTCTTGCCATTAATTTGATTAGCTATTGTTCCTATTCTGTTCAAATGATTCAGTTTACTGCTGTTATTATTTGAACTGTTTTTGATGATTAAGTTTATTGTTGTTCTACGTCACTTTGGACATAAGTGTGTGCCAGGAACCCTAACCATAACCATGAACGGACACACACACCCGTAATCCTGGTTGAGCGGTCCCTGCTTTCCACCTACGGCTGTGGATTCACAGACTTCCTCTCGCAGCCACGCGGCCAGAAGCTCCAGACCTCCCAGCGCCCGCACATGGCAACATCAGACACACAGCAGGCCGGTGTGCTGCCAGTCCTGCCGCTCTGCCCACCGCGTCCACCGCCCACGCCAGTCCAGACGACAATGACAACGACGCACATTAGCCACATCAACACCACAGCGGGCGAGGGGACGCCTGCGTCACCCGAGACCCACGTCCTTGGCGCTTCCGCGCTAGACGGCGTCCGAAGACGGAGGGCAGGACAGGGGGCCCAGGGTGCTAAAAGCGCAGCAGAGAGAGGCAGGCCGGCCTCCAGACAGATAAGCCGGTTCCTTGAGTGCCTCTGGCGATAACATCAGGAACAGAGGAACCGAGGAGGCCGTAAAGCACGGCCACGACACAGGCATTCCACAGGTGACCCACTGACAGCGTGTTATTAGCGCACCTTTGATGTTCGGCTATCTCTGCGCTAACACGCACACGCACATGAGCACCCTGCAGTGCTTAATGCTGGCCTATCTGTTAAAAGCACTGATATCCAAAAAGCGAACGCCGCGAGCGGTTAAAACAGGAGTCGGGTGACGTCTTGGGCGATAGGCGTTGGCAGACAGAGCCGTGTTTATTTACAAGCTCATCAGCTGGAAGGCGGAGGAGCGGAGGGGAGGGGAGGAGAGGAGAGGGGGAGGTGGTGGGGAAGGAACGATGTCCGCCCGGCGTCTTCAGACTCCCCCGCCTCAGGTGCTCCAGGGTGCTCCTCGTCTGTAAACGGGCTGTAAACACGCTCAGCTTTACTGCCCGGGCCTCTCCTCTCTCCCTGCCCTCGCGGTAAATCACACGAGCGCATCACTACAGAAAAGCCCCCGCGCTGACTTACAGCTTCCCAAAGGCACCGGGAGCGCCGTAAACAAAGCGCTCTCACGTGGAGGAGACTTGTCATTTGACATAATGTTATGTGTCCATTGTTATGCAATGAAGCTATGACTGCTTGGCGAGCCGCACTAAGGTCTGGCAAAATTACCAATGCATGTCCTCACTGGGGCCGTGGGGGAGAACAGTGTCTTTTGTGTCTTTTGAGAGAAGTCACCTCTTGTTAATCCTCCTCTGCTTGAGGTGCGTGTGGGTGCGTGCCATTTCACTTCTCAGGCCACTCGGGACATTCCAGGTTGGCAGATTTACAGTTTCTACCAAGTGACCTTCTGTAGTGGTCCCCATAGGGGACAAAAATGCTCTTTCATACAGTCACAGGGCAAAAGATTTTTCCAAGAGCATGCAGCTCCCAAGATGCGTCTGCATCGCTTGATCACAATACTATTTGTTCGGGAAAGTTGTCATGGAGAAGACATCTCACTTCCCAGTTGAAAATGCCTCAAATATCACACAACCACACAAGCTCTGGTGTCTTTACATGTGATAAGCAAGCTTTCGGTTTCTTGAAAACCCCATTTGCCTCACATATCTAACCACTGCAAAACCACGCAAATGTCAATGAAACCAAATGCACTTAAACGGTTCCCTCAATGACAAGTCCATTTTAGACTTGCATCAACTTATCATTCATCATGCAGCTCCACTCAAAGCCTGGAGACCACAACTATAAAATTCAAGATGAAAATCAATGTGTGGCTTCAACCACAAAATACCTTGTCAATGAGCTTGCAACCAAACTCTGTGAGAAACCTGGCAGAGATATGTCAAACTTCCCCGCTTCAAAAGACATGAACTAGTCCAGCCCCTGTACAATATGAATCGGCGTGGAGTACGCGAGCCCTGTGACCGATTGGTGTTCCACGTGTCATATAATCTATCCGGGCACTCCTGTGTCCTGCGCGGAGCCTTGTGAAGTGTGCGAGTCCCAGAGCTGAGGCCCGGTGTCGGGCTCCAGGCTTCATTGTTTGCCATGTGTCAGCGGAGCTCGAGCGTGTTATGGGGGACTGCATGGGGTCGGCCCTGACAGTGAGTTTCCATGACCGAACCCCGGCCATGCCCCCACAACTCTGGTACACTATCAAAAACGCCAGTGGGTCTACTTACAGTGCTGGGAGATTAGATACCACAGCACACAGGCTCCCAAAACCAACACAGTGCTTAAAACACGGAGATACAGTATCACAGGGCTACTGTTGCTTCCAGTTATTAGTCTTTTACTTCATATTTTCTCATCCTATCATAGTCTACTCCTGTTCATTCCTGATACCAAGTCCTGATATTTCACATCTTGACATAATACTTACATAGCATGTATATGTGAAAGGACAAAGGCATAGACTTTCTAGGGCTGGTGTGGTGCTGCTGGCCTTACTGAGGATTCTGATGGGTGGCTGTTTATTGGTTTTATGTGAGACCATGAATCACGGGCTTCCTCTTGGCCTGCACCACCGCTCAGGTGGCTGCCATAAGGACTGAGCACAAAACTCACCAGTCAGTCCTCCTGCAGCACCACACACAGACCTACACACACACACACACACACATACACACACACACACACACACACACACACACACACACAGGCATAAAACAGACCCAATTCCCTACATGCAACGGAGAGGTGCCTCGGCAGAGAAAATCTCTTCCCAACACTCAGACATGCCTGCAGAGCATCTGCTACAACCATGAGAAGTCTGCCTCTTGCGTACTTGTTGTTTTAACGGGGGGAGGGGACGTCCGGACATTTGGACACCAATCTTGTGTATGCTGAGGACCAGAGAGCTGAGGTCAGACAGGACCAATGGGATCGCGTTAGGGCACGTACCAGGGGCTCCACAACACTACTCAGTCTCTCAGCTGTAACAGTGGAGCAAAGTTAGAAATAAAGTGCCAGTAAACAAACAGTACAAACAAACATTCATACTTTCACATCCATGAAACCTCCAAAAATTCCAACCGACCTCCACTATTTCCAGCAAACCTCCAAAATTTCACAAACTCCCACTCTCGCTCCATCTCTTTACGTCTGTCTCTCTCATGTTCTCCACTTTCACTTCCCCACCCCCAACTACCCCCCCACCCCCCCTACCCCCACGCCCTTGCCCTGACTTGCAGGAGCAGCAGTTCTATTTGATTACACCACCCATGCTACCTCCAACGACGCATTACTAACCCTTTGCCTCCCCTTGCTCAGCGCGGCTGTTTATATAGACCACAGAGCCCTGCGCTGCCTCACTCACTCCCTCACACACTCACACACTCGCGCGCCTCGCAGCCCGGGACAACTCTCAGTGCGACCACTGCCAACAGATAGCTCAGCGGCTAACCAAGGGAGACTAGAGAGAGGGAAACAGAGAGGAGATAGAGGGAGACAGTGTGTGTGTGATAACAAGAGAAGGACTGAGAGGGAAAAAAGAGAGTGAAAGAGAGGGAGAAAGAGAGAGAGAGAGAGAGAGAGACCACAGGCTGCTCGCACATGCTGCACTCCTGAGCACGCACACACACAGACACACATACACACACAGACACACACACAGACACACACACACATACACACACAAACACACACACATACACACACACGCGCGCAAGCACGCAGGCAGGCACCAGCATCCTTTTTGACTGAGCGTGCACACACTGTGAGCCCAGAGACTGGTCAAGTTCCCAGCGGAGACACACACACACACACACGCGCGTACGGTCAGCATGCTGCTGTGGAGACTCCTTGGGGCAGTATGCCTGGGCTGCCTACCGCTGGCCCGGGCACAGGGCTACGACGACGACATGGATATCATGCCCCGCTACGTCGATGCCTACTACAACGAGATCTCCGAGGGCGACGTGCAAGACGGTGAGTGAACTACAGTATAGCGGGCACCTGGGGAGCTCTCACGGAGGAGGTTACTAACGGCTGTGTGTGTGTGTGTGTTTGGTCAAATCACCTGGAGGACATCAGGTGTCCTTACTGTCTGATGGCATATATTTACTCTGATGTGCTTGTCAGTTATCCTGGTTGATCAGATTTACTTTGATGTGCTTGTCAGTTATCCTGGTTGATCAGATTTACTTTGATGTGCTTGTCAGTTGATCTTGCTTGATCATATTTACTATGATCCTCTTGTCAGTTATCCTGGTTGATTACATTGAAACACTCTAATGCATGTTTTAGTGTAAAGTGACAAATATATAATTTGGTTACATGAGTCCTTTAGGAGGATGATATGGAAGAATTATGGAAACAAATAGGTGTATATGTGCAATCACTGCTTCTGCTAAAAATGAATGACATACTGAAGAAATTCAAGGATTCAGTTACTGTAGGCAGTTTCAGTAGAATACCCTTGTTTATGTGCGTGCGTCTGTGTGTGAGTGTGTGTGTGAGCTTGGGTGTGTGTGTGTGTGTGTGTGTGTGTGTGTGTGTGTAAGTGCACGTGTCTGTCTGACTGATGGACTGTATGTGTATTGGCAGTGGACTGAAAAGTAGTGTAGGTTACATAGGGATTTGTGTTTTGGATGAACAGTAAACTGAAATTAAGAGGAAACATCTCTTGCTTACGGCTGAAGTTTTATGCAATTAAACATTATTAAACAGGAAACATGGCAGGGGAAAGACTATAATACACACACACACGCTAACATGACACACACACACATACAGTACATATAAACACACAAACACACACAGACACATACAGACACACACTCTCACAAGACACACACACACATACACACACACACACACTCTCACACGTGACAACACACGCATGCACGTGCACAAACACACACACACACACACACACACACACACACACACACACACACACGCACACACACACACGCACACACACACACACACACACACACACACAATAGCACCAGCGGCACAACAGAGCAGAGCCAAAAACAGTCCCAGTGAGAGCATCCAGCCCAGAGAGGGCAGAGCGTAGGGAGGGATAGAGAGAGAGAGACGGAGGTAGAGATGAAGAGAGAGAGAGGAGCACAGCCAGACTTAAAGAACTCAAGAACAGTTAAGGACTGAATTAAAGGCCATTCCAGCATTCCAGACGCTCTCAGGGCAGACAGAAATACCTTAGCTGTTCATCACCGTGTGTCATGGTTAGGCATCTGGTGAGCCAAACACCAAGTCCTCCTGCATTCAATGTGAGATTCTATTCTATTGAATGCTATTCTACGCCATTCTATTGAAGTCTATTGACTACAGATAACAGTCCATTCACCAAAGCCACCTACTGCATAACCACACTTCTGGTCGTTCCGCGTTCAGCGTGTCCAAGCGTCCAGCCTGACCTTCCCCTCTCCTCTCTCTCCTCCTCTCCAGAGACGCCCTCCACAGTGCCCCCTACTGCCCCGCCGTCCGAGTGCAAGTCGGCCGAGCTGACCAAGTGGGACAAGCTGTTCACCATGCTGGAGAACTCGCAGATGAAGGAGAACATGCTGCTGCAGTACTCGGACGACATCATGAAGGTGGAGCTGCAGTCGCTGCGCGGCGAGATGCTCCAGTTCGTGGCGCGCTACGGCAGCGCCTGCGCCGGGGCCATCGAGAGCACGGGCCGCCGGGCCACCGCGCTGCTGGAGCAGCGGCTGCAGCAGGTCCTGGATCAGATGCGCGAGGCCGGCGGGCGGGAGCGGGCGCAGCACGACGCCGCCCTGCAGCAGCTGCTCGCCGCCAACCGCGGGCAGGCGGGCCGGCTCGCCAAGCTGGAGAGCGCCTGCCTCAACGGGAGGGCCGGCGGAGGAGCGGCGGCGGCGGGGGCGGGGGCGGGGGCCAGCGGCGGGGGAAGCAACGACGGGAAGGGCTTCCTGTCCAGGCATCTGATGCAGGCGACGGCGGCGAGTGCGAGCGCTGAGGGACGGCTGGAGCAGTCGCTCGACAGGCTGACGGGGGAGGTGCACGCCCTGCGGGAGCAGATGGAGCGCCAACTACTGGCCACCACGCAGAACAGCATGCCAGCAGGTATGAGCACACGTCGAACGCACAACTCACTAAATGTGTGCAAAACGTCTAACAATTCAACACCTACTGATAGATGGAGTTTAGTGGCATCTTGAAAAGTTGGCACGTGGCTCGATAGAAGATTAAAGAACTTTTTGTGGTAGCTTCCATGGAAGCTATAAAATGTTCAACATTTCAGTAGTTCAGTCCATGGAGTGCGTAACAACAGTTTAGAGTAAATGTCTGCGAACCGGTCAAACTAGTCCTTCAAAAATGCTAATGGCACCACTGAAGGTGGCCTGCCTGCAAAACTTCAATGCCTTCTCCTTGACATCAAGAACTACTCGCCAAAAACGAGGTCTGTCTGCGCGCTCTGTAAGTAAGCCGGATACAAATCCCAGGTGGAATCAGACGGAGTGATTTAATCTGCGAGCAGCCCAGGCGGACTGTGTTAGTGGCCCCTTTTGCGAGTGCGAGGCTTAAAGGAGAAGCAGAGCTTGGGATAATCATTAGAAGCTATGCAGGGTGACCACACCTAAGAGAGGGCAAAACAGAACCACATGGCAGCAGTTGTCAGCGCAGGCCTAAAAGAAAATCACAGGCAACCTTAGACAAATGTAATAAAAGCGTTTTGCCAATGTTATGGAGAAGTAGAGTATCTCTGGAGCCTCCTCTGTCAGTGAGGAGCTCAAACCTCAACAGATCTACGCAGATCTTTTTTCTGTTCACCTCACTGCCTAACGGCAGCACCTTAAGAAAGTCGTTTGATAGCTAGCCGTCGCTTCTATACAGGCCTAAGTGGCTGTGTTGACATTTCAAAGCTGTGGATCTACACAATTAGACAAACCGCGGTTATTTGCAAAGCCAATAAAGTCCTTGTTTTGAGATCATTGCCATTCAGCTTGACTAATTTCAGAATGAAGGGACTTTGAACTCCAGGGAGAGAGAGACTGTATTTCACATCAGAGTTTAACTAAACATATGGAGGATTAAGAGAAGTAAGGATGGTCCTCGCCCTCCCACCCTGAGGCTGTAGCCTCCCTCTCTCCCCCTCCTCACTATCTACAGTATGTCGCTCTCTGAGAGAAAGGGGCTTGTATTGCAAGGGGAATCGCCAAAAGTGCAATGAGATCACTGTCAATTGAAATTCATGCTAAATCAATTAAGCGTTCATTTGATGATGTGCAACTTCCGTGAAACTTACATTCATCCGTGAGGAAATGTTCAACTAAAGGGTTGATCCCCCTCCGTCCCTGACAAATACATGAGGTAATGACTGATACGGGGTCCTCAAACCAGAAATGTAACCGTGCCCTCTCCTTCCCTGGACAACCCCCCCTCCTCCTCCCTTCTTTCCGCAAACCCCCTCCCTCGTTCCGTCGCTCTTTAAACACTAAACATGGCCCCAGAAGGGGTCATCCTGGCCTGGACGAAGCATTTCATCATCAAGGCTGAACCGCTTCTTTTTTTGTGCTTTCTTTCTGTATAAAGTGCTGTTGTTACATGACTTATGGCACGAGCAGGACAGTACAGAATTACATAAGAGGAATTACAGTTTCACAACGCGGTGACAAAGCCACGGGTGACAAAGCCACGGGTGACAAATGGATGGCTAATAAGCACTGTGCTCGACTCGAGGAACACCAGCGCTAGATGATGACCCTGTGTCTTTCTTCTTTACTGTAATTATCTCACATAAGTCACTCTTTCTTTCCTTCTTTCTTTCTTTCTCTCTCCCGTTCTGTCTCCTGTTTCTGCTCCAGGCTGCGACAGTGCCGTGTTCATCCCCATGCAGTCGTCGGAGACGTACGCGCAGCTGGAGCAGCGGAACGTGCGCATGAGCGCGCTGACCGTGTGCCTGTGGGCGCGGCCCACGCAGGCGCTCAACAAGACGGTGCTCTTCTCCTACGGCGGCGCCTGGAACCCCGTCGACGTCCAGCTGGTGCTGACGAGCCGCGGCGGCGCCGTGTTCACGGTGGGCGGCGAGGCGCACCTGGTGGAGGCGTCCGGCGTGGTGGCCGAGCGGCGCTGGACGCACCTGTGCGGCGCGTGGAGCTCGGAGCAGGGCCTGGCCTCGCTGTGGGTGGACGGCGCGCAGGTGGCCAGCGCGCCCGGCGTGGCCGAGGGCAACGTCATCCCGGGCAGCGGCGT